>NC_038256.2:30546910-30846910 GCF_000004515.6 Glycine max | reverse complement strand
TATGTGTTGAACTAGTTGTAACATCCTTTTTATGAATAGTAACAAATTTATGAAGAGCGCCTTGTTGAGATTGAATCAATTTTTCAATTCTTTTTTTTTCAATTTTCAAAACCAGATGCATACTTTCTATTTGACATATTTTGCTGATAGACTAAAATAAAAATAACAAGCAAAATTATTTTAAAATTAAAAGAAGATAATAATGAAACAATAAAACCTGGAAAGTGAAAAATTAAATCCATGAATGAAAATTTCTTTAAGTTGCGACTATGCACCGTCACATCTACGAGTATCCAAAATCCAAATCGTAGTGACAATCACTTTGCTTGCACCTACAATGATAAACAATAAAAAAAATAAGATTTAACAATTGTAATTTGTAAATGTTCATTCAATTTAATTTCAATTCAATCAATTGCTTTATAAATTAAAATGCAAAGCAAATGAGTGAAATGATCAAACCTATTGAGAATTTGAGATGCTAGCAACGTTTGTGAGTATCCTCTTCGTGTCACTTGGAGATGGAGCATTGGAGTTGGTCACATGATGTGGGGTATACCAATTTACAAATTAGAATATGATTATATGAAAGTTGAAAAGTCAAATAATTGTTTGAATGTAGTAGTAGAGAACTCAAAATAGAGAGAATGAGAATGAGAGAGACTAGAGAGGAAACGGAGAGGCTGATCCAAAAATGACATTTTTTTTTTTGTCAAAAGAAAATTAAATTGCATTAATGTTGAAACCGTACAAGTAGCCAATAGGGATTATACGTTCAGGTGCTGAGAAATTTACTGAGTCACTCTTGAGTGACTTTTCATTTGCAAAAACTAAAAAATGGATTATGGACTTTTCAAAAATAATTTATATTAATAATACAACTATTAAAAAAAATTGGGGGCCTTATAAATTTGGGGGCTCTGGGCCATGACCTTAGTTGCCTTGTTGAATGTACGACCCTCGAGAAATATTAACAAAATATTATTTCACACTCTTCCCAATTATACTATTGAAAGAATTTCTGTAGATCAAATTAAGAGGGTATTTGGTAGGAAAATTCTTTTTAAGTTTTCCAAAAATATTAGGTTAATAATTCTTTTTAAGTTTTCCAGAAATATTATATTAATAATGTTAAAGTTTTATATTTAGTATGAATATTTTAAAAATCATTTCTACGAATTTAACATTCTTCTTAAGAATAGTTTTTTTTAATTAAGTTTATCACTGAAATTTTTCCATGAGAGAGGGTGGGTAACAAAGATTTCCATGAAGAGGATTTTTTTTAAAATTTTTTTTCATGTGTCTCATTCCCGAAAACATCTAAGACATATCAAACATATTTATAACATTTCTAGAAGATATAATTCTTAGAAATATAATTATCAGGAATGAAAAAAAAAATTTATGTATCAAACGGCCCTAAAAAAAGACACGGGTTAAGCAAATAAAAGTTGAACGGTTTAATTGATTAGCAGGAGATACTTGATTGAGATGTTGAATTTGGAAAACTTATTTTTATTATCTTTTTACCTCTTATTTGAAAGAAAAAAAAACTCATAGAAATGTTTAAAATATACTTATTTCTGTTTTTATTTTAAAGAAAAGAAAGTATATGTTGATATATAAATTATATTTGTCTATATTTTAATATAAAGATTTTTTCAAAGTTTTTTTTTCTCTCGTTGTGATTATCATGCAACAACAACAACTGAAGTTTGTCAAAAGAAAAAAAAATTTGAAACTAATAAAAAGAAAAATGCAACAACAACGGAAAATATGACATTTGCTCTATGATCTAATATATCAAACATTCTTTTTCAAACGATTTTATTGAGCAAAATACACAACAAAAATATAATTTCGTTGTGTTAGTAGAATGTAAACTGACGAAAATTTTAAGATAACAAACATTCTCTAGAATTTCACTTAAATAATACATAATGGAAATGCATTTTTGTTGTGTATATTGCTCAACGGAATTGCACTTTTTGTGAATTTTACACCCATTAACACAACAAAAATGCATTTTTGTTGTGCATTTTTACTTAATGAAATCAGGTTTCTATCACATCAAACAAATTAAAGATTGTGGTGGAAAGAGTGGAGGGATTTTCTTCCTACACTGGAAGAATTTCTTCTACACCCAACACTTTTATTAAAATTCCAAAACTAGCCCTGTTAACTTCTTCTTATTCCTTTGTTCGTTCATTGTTTTCTTCTTACACCATTCATTTTCGTGAATCGTGGTTGCGCTCCTCCTTCCTTGTTGTTTCTGGTTTGATCGAGGTGCATTGTTACGATGGTTCGTTGGCAGTGTGTGGCAGTCATGGTGGTTGTTGTTGCAGTGAAATGACGGAGGTACATTTGTTTTTTCTGCAACTTCGATCCGTTTGTGCTAATAAACAGACGGATTTGCAATCCATATGATTCATATAGATTGACAATCCATATGATTCATACGAATTGCCAATCCGTATGAATTATACGGAGTACAAATCCGTATAACCTAAATTTTTTATTAAAAATTAAAAAAAAATATTTTTAATGTTTTTTTAATAAATTTAGTTATAGTTTTTATAATATTTGTGTAAATATTATTACATTAAGTTGATTTCTGTTTTTGGCCTTATTTCACCCATCCTATCATAATTGTTTTTTTTTCATGGTGTTGCAACATGAAATATAAGGTGAACTAGGATTTGGATTGTATGGAAAGTTATCTAGATGCTACATTGATATTTATTTATTTATATATAGACAAAGATGGATGTAGATAAATATTAAAGGGGAGTTAATTTTTTTATACAAAATTATCTAATAAATTGTGAATTTGACACAAATATTTATTATTTTTATGTGTAAAACTAGCGATAAATTATGTTAACACTAACTTAATTAACACTCTATTTTGATATATCGACATACTTAAGCGATGTAAAAGATTTTAAAATAAATTTCAACATGGAAGTTGTTTAAAATAAATAGATTTATTTATAAATAATTGGAATTATATGTGGTGTCGTTAGGGGTCATTAGTTTGTCATTGAATTTTTTTAATGTTTTGTTAAGATGGATGAAGATCAGTGAATATATGACATCATAATGTTTGAAGAAGTTAATATGAATTAAGACAATGGAGAGGAACCTAGTGTGTTTGGAAATATTGATGGTCTGATTCCTTCAATACTTCTCAGGTATTGATATGATTTTGTATTTTGTTAAAGTAAGTAAATAAATGTCCCTTGAAGACTAAACATGTATTATCTCTTTTGTAGGTGTTAGCTATTCGTGATGACATTTTGCATTGAGCTCACTCTGTTGCGTACGATATTGGGTTTGTGGCGGTGATAATGAGGCCAGACACAAATACTAGAAATAGAGGAAGGACCTCATATGTTTTAATTGGTTGTGAGAGAAGTGAAAAATATAAGGCATACAAGAAAGATTTAGTACGAACAATTAATGGCAGTAAAAAATGTGAGTATCCCATTAGGCTGCGAGCGAAACTATTGTTGGGAGGTGAATGATGGATGGTGAAATTAATATTTGGGAGTCATAATCATGCATTGGCTAAGTCATTATTTGGACATCCATATGTTGGTCGACTAACTAAGGATGAGAAAATTATTATTGGTGATATGACAAAGTCAATGGTCAAACCAAAAAATATTCTTCTAACATTGAAGGAGCACAATTCCAACAATTCTACAACAATGAAACAAGTATACAATGTAAGATATGCATACCGTTCTTCTATAAGAGGCAATAATAGTAGAATGCAACAACTAATTAAGCTTCTTGAATGTGATCAGTATATTCATTGGCATAGATTGATGGATGAAGATGTTGTACATGATATATTTTGGAGTCATCTCGATATAGTGAAATTAACCAATGCTTATAATTTGGTATTTCTCATAGATAGTACCTATAAAACAAACAGATACAAATTGTCTTTATTTGATTTTGTTGGTGTGACACCAATTGGGATGACATTTTCAGTTACATTTGCCTATTTGGAGAGAGAACATATAAACAATGTTGTTTGGGCTGTAGAAGCAAACTTCATTGCTTCATGATGATGAATCAAGATTGATTCAAGGTGTTTTGATGATAACAAAGATGATGACAAAAAGCCCAAGAGAATGATTTCAAGATTGAATCAAGAACAATTCAAGAATCAAGAGAAAGATTCAAGAGAAAGTTTCATCAAGAAGATTCAAGATTCAAGAATAATCAAGATCAAGATTCAAGACTCAAAAATTCAAGAATCAAGAGAAGACTTAATCAAGACAAGTATTAAAAAGTTTTTCAAAATATTGAATAACACAAGAAGTTTTCACAAAATCATTACCAAAGAGTTTTACTCTCTGGTAATTGATTACCATATTATAGTAATCGATTACTAGTGGTTTTAAAACGTTAAGATTTTCAAAATTCAAAATGAAGAGTCACATCTGGTGATGTGTAATCGATTACACCTTTATGGTAATCGATTACCAATGACTGTTTTCGAAAAATTCATTTCTAAAAGTCACATTTCTTCAAGTGACTTGTTTCTGAAGATTCTTTCAAAAGTCATATCTTTTTAAGTGAATAGTTTTAAAGGAATTGCCAAGAGTTACAAGTTTTGACTTGAGTCATCAAGAAACTATAAATATGTGACCTTGGCATGAAACAAAAATTCAATTAATTCAGATCCATCATCTTTTTCAATCATTCTATCTTTCAATCTATCTTTCAACATCTTCTTTCATTTCTTTCAGAACTTTCTGTTTCATCTTCTCTTCATCTTTCTAAAAGTTTTTGTTCAAAACTTTCTCTTCCAAGAAAAGTTCTTTGTTTAAAAACTTGTGTTATTCATCTTTTTCATTCCCTTCTTCCTTTGCCAAAAAGAATTCGCCAAGGACTAATCGCCTGAATTCTTTTTGTGTCTCTCTTCTCCCTTTTCCAAAAGAACGAAGGACTAATCGCCTGAATTCTTTTGTGTCTCTCTTCTCCCTTGTCAAAGAATTCAAAACGACACAGTCTGAGAATTCTTTTGATTCTTCCCTTTCCCATAAACAAAAGATTTCAAAGGACTAACCGCCTGAGAATTCTTTTGTTTCCCCCTTCACAAAGTTTCGAAGGACTAACCGCTTGAGAACTTTGTCTTAACACATTGGAGGGTACATCCTTTGTGGTACAAGTAGAGGGTACATCTACTTGGGTTGTTGTAACTGAGAACAAGAGAGGGTACATCTCTTTTGGATCAGTTCTAGCGGAGGGTGCATCCATTAGGTTGTTCAAAGAGAACAAGGGAGGGTACATCCCTTGTGGATCTTTTCTTGTAAAAAGATTTTTACAAGGCTGAAAAGAAATCTCAAGGACCGCAGGTCGCTTGGGGACTGGATGTAGGCATGGGTTGTTGCCGAACCAGTATAAAACTCTTGTGTTTGTCTTCTTCTTCCCTACACTCTTTATTTTCCGCTGTGCACTTTAATTATTGTTTTTACTTTTGGTAATATTAAGAAGGATAGATTTTTAATTAGTAAAGGTTCGTTAATAATTAATTCAACCCCTCCTTCTTAATTATTCCGAGGCCACTTGATCCAACATGGGCTCTGGAACGGTTTCGAGGTAATTTTCTGAGACGTGATACAATCCCTCAAGTTATTGTTACCGACAAAGATTCAGCATTGATGAATGTAGTAAAAACTATTTTCCTTGAGTCAACCAACCTGTTGTGTCGGTTTCACATTAATAAGAATGTGAAGACAAAATGTAAAACTCTTGTGGGTAAAAAAAAAATGTATGAGATTATGTCATGGAAGCATAGGAGAGTCTGGAGGATTGTCCTTTTGAGCAAGAGTTTAATGACTGCCTTATGAAGTTTGAAATTGCTTGCTCACCATGGCCAATGTTTGTTGACTATGTCAAACAAACATGGTTGGCTCCCCATAAACAAAGATTTGTTAAAGTCTGGACAAATAAGGTGATGCATCTAGGAAACATAACAACTAACAGATATGAAATTTGTAAATATATATTGGTTTTAGGGTTTAGACATAAATGTATTAAAATAATTATTTTTGTTTACTTGTTTGTGTTTTTAAAATCCAGGGTTGAGTCTGCACATTGGGCCTTAAAGAGACTACTCCAAAATAGCCTTGAAGATCTATGTAGTGTTTGGGAAGCCATGAACAACATGATCACTCTGCAGCACACTGAAATTAAGACATATTTTGAGACAAGTACATATGTGGTTGGACATGTTTTTAAAGTTACCTTATACAAGAAACTATTTGGCATGATATCAAGGTACGCGTTAAACCAAATTGCTGCTGAGTTTGAGCGTCTAAATTATGTTGGCATTGACAGTTCCCGTTGTGGATGTATAATGAGAGCTACTCACAGTCTTTCATGTGCATGTAAGCTAGCTAGATATGTTCTTGGTAGCATACCACTTGACACAATCCATATGTTTTGGCAGAGGCTAAGTTTTTTAGACCTAGGTTTATGTGAGTCCGAAGTCACCATAACCAAAGAGATGGAAGTCATATCCAAGCATTTGAAGAGCTTAATGTATGTGGCAAAGTGACTCTAAAGAGTAAACTTCGGGTAATTGCCTACCTTGATCTAAATTATATGCGTGCTTCTCTAGAAAATGTCAAAACAAAGGTGCTCAAAAGAAACAGATGAGCAAACATCAAAGATCAATGAAGTGTGATTCATCTTACTAGGAGTATGTGGATGCATTACATTCTATGCAAAATAACAATTCTTCAGTGAAATGGGCTGCATCATGATTTGAGCAACCAAAACCAAAGAGGAAGATTCCCATGTTGGATCAATTTCATCCATGAATTCATGATTTCATTGAAAACATTGTCGATGTTAAAGCTGATGGTAATTGTAGATATCATGAAATTGCTGGCTTATTAGTTATGGATGAAGATTCATGGTCTTTGGTTCGTAACCATTTGCTGAAAGAACTTGCAAAATGGTCTGATAAGTATATGCACCTACTTGGTAGCATAGACAAATATGAGGAGTTAAAGTGATTGCTACTTGTTGATGGATTATCCATGGAATATAAGTTTTTTGTTACGTTTTCATGGATTAATTTTCTATAAATAATACTAATTGAAATTGTTACATGTAGGTTACCATGGATAAGTGGATGAATATAACCAACATGGGTTATGTGATTGCATCAAGGTATAATGTCATCCTTGTTTCTCTTTCTCTAAACAAAGCTGACGTTTTTTCCTCTTAGAGGTCAATCACCAAGAGATAGTTTTGTACATCTCGTTATATGTATTGGTCATGTGTATGACAATCGTTTTTTTAGGTAAAACAATGATCATCCTGTTTGTTAATTGTTTTATTATAAAATGTGTTGTGAACATTGGAATGTGTATGTGCCTAGGTAGCAGGTATTTCAAAGAGATGATTGTCCCTTGCCGCCAACAGCTTTGTTATGGTCAACACATTGTCATTATCATGCAAAATAGTGGTCTACTCCTTATATTAGTAGAATGCATCAGTATACCAATTTGATGAGGTTGACCACACACTATGTTGATTTAGAAGAAGATTAAACATTTTGCTATTGTTTGGGCAATGTTTATAACTTACATACTTGTCAAACAAACACAAATAACACATGTAATGTGGTAATTAACGTGTCTTTCAATGCACATTCATGTAATTATTTCTTTTATGTATTCATGAGTTGTTCAACTATTCAAATTAGGGTTTAAGGCTTAGTGAGTTTAGGGTTTATGGTTGACATAGTTAAGCATTATATTTTAGGGTTTAGGGCATAGTGAGTTTAAGGTTTAGGCTTTAGGCTTTACGTTGTAGGGTTTATGGTTTAGGGTTGAACATAATCTATTTAGTCGAAGAACATAATAGTGAAATACTACATAAGCACAAATAAAACCATAGTCATAAGATACATAGTTTGTCAAATAATAAAAATATTAAACACTGCTTAGTCATATTGCATACATGTATGCTATACTACTTAATCAATCCCAACTATATTCATGTGTATGTGTCCTGGGTATCCCTCCTTTGTCTAGACCGAACATAAACATTTTGTTACTCAGTGACATCCCTGGCTAATCTTAGATAGTGCTCCCCAAGCTATGTCAGACTCATGAAGGGGTGAAATATCCTATAGAACCACTCCCTGTGGTCTGTTGCACATTGTCCAGGAGCACTACAAATCTGTCTAATCGATGCCAGGTATTCTAAAAACTGAAGTCATCTATCGTCAATCTCCTTTATATATAAGGATGGAGCAGTAGGGAGTGGAGTAATGGTCTAAACATAACCCAATTATTGCACTACTCTCTCTGGTTGGTGTATGACAATAGATGAACCCCGTCTGATATATCCAAAAAATAATGACATGAGCTCAAATTCTCTAAATGCACGGTGGTCACCATAAGGAATCCAGCACATAGCATATGTCACCAATCAATCCATGCGCTTACGATATGTCAACACTAGTAATGCCTTCCCAGACTTCCATCAACAAGCACGTGGTTTTCTTTCATGGTAATCCTTATCAGCAACAATGGAAACAATTGTAGGGAAATGCTCGTAGATCCAACCCTGCGCATATTAAGAAAAACAAATAAAATTTCTAATCAATAGTAAATATAAAGCATAAAATTAATAACAGGAGGTAAAAAAAATTATAATTACCTATAATAGAGTGATATATCCTGCAAGATGTTTTGTCATATGCTTTGACACATCATTCAGATTGTCATACATATGGACTAGTGTAGCCACTCCCCATGAATAACTCCCAGATTGACTGAGGTCACGAAATGTGTCCAAGAATACCACACTGATGTGTATGGAACTCTTGTTAGCAAAGAGTGTGCAACCTACTAGATGCAATAAATATGCTCGAGCTACTAGGGTCCACTGTCTTGTGTCACATTTGCTATGATAAGTGTCTCGCAACTAGGCTAGACGAACATACGCCCCTCTGCATTGCTCAGTCTCATCTTTTGCTTCTTGTGTACTAACTTCAAGCATCTCAACTAACAACTCCACGACTTGGTGTACGTCAAGAGCATCGAAGGTATGGAAGGCACTTGTAATGGGAAGATGTAACAATGATGCCACATCATCGAGGGTTATAGTCACCTCTCCAACAGGTAGATGGAAACTACTAGTTTCCTTGTGCCACCTCTTTGCAAAAGCATATGAAAGTTCCCTATCACCAGTGTCCAGCGAACATGTAATCAGAGAACTTAATCTGTAGCAGCCACTATGCCTTCAATCTTAGGTGTAGGCTTTCCAAATTTCTTTACCTTCCTCCCATGAGAGACCAACTTCAACTCAATACATTCTTGAAAAAAATTAAAATTAATTACTTCAAGTAAAATGATAAATAGTTATTCAAATATTATATAATTGAACAAATAAGTATATCTCCTACCCAAACTCTGGCTGCCACATGATCAGCATATGATGTCAACACTAATGTATCATAGTGTCCACTTGGAAAACCCTTTGTATCAGCATCGACATGATCTGTAATTAGCTCCTGAGGCTGCTCATGAAACACGTTAGCAGCATGATCCACATGGTCAACATCCTTAGCAACAGCTGCAACTGCCCATTGTTTACGTGCAAATACTATCGACCTTCAATGCTGAATGGCTTCTTTCGCATCACCACTCACATGTCTCCCTAAGTCTTTTCCTAAAACTCCGCCTAAAGCCCGACGCAATCCTCTAGTTATAACCATAATATACAAATTTAAGCAGTAATAACAATTAATGTCATCGTTCAAATAATAATTGATTTTCATATTTCATAACAATATTTTTGTGATTCTATTAATAAAAAACTAACTAACAAATTCACTAATAAATCTTCTAAAACCCTATTATATTATAAAATGTAGTATATTTTAACAAAGGTAATAAAAGCATTTAAATTGACATTAAATGATTAAAGTAGCAAACTAAAATATATCATCAAAATCAAACTACAATTTAATTTAAAATATTTTATAAATTACTATTTAATAATTCATAAATAAATATTTAATTATTTTTTAAATAACTATGACTTTTTAAAATAAATTATTTATTAGTCTCTATATATTTAAACAATATATTTTTAATTTAATTCTTATGAAAGATTAAGTTAGTGTTCATATGTTTATTTATTTTAATTAAGTTATACGGTTGTTTGTCATTATTATAACATTATTTGTTAGAATTTAACTTAATAAAGTATAATAAATAAATTAATGGTAATTTCAAATATAAAATACAATATTTTTTATTTCAATAGTTGACAATTATTTTCCATTCAATTTTTATTATCATAATAATTATTATCACCATAAACAATTGTAATTTATTATCATTACGCTAATAATTTATATATAGTGTGAAACTTAATTAAAAATTTAAAAGTACTTTTAGGGATCAATGATAGTATGTAGCAACAAATTGAATGTTAAGTTCAAAGAACAAATCAAAAAGTTTACTTTTTGATACGTGGTAATAGATGATATGTGACAATGATTAGTTTCCAAGTCATCACCAAAAATGTCACATATGTACAACCATTTGAGTTAACAAACAAAACTAACGGTATGATTAATATATCGTACTTTTTATACATTCGAGGACACAAGTTTAACTTTTCATCTTTAGGGACCCAACTATCCGCACCTAACATATTTAAGGAAGAAAATAGATATTTATCCTTATTTAAAATTATATTTTTAAAGATTATATTTTTTAGGATTAGTTACGATTATAATAATTTATGATTTAGATTATCTGGAAAAATATCTTCAAATTAACGCAACATATCAAGATTTAAAATTTAAATCAAATTATAATTTAAAATAAATTTAGAAATAACATTTGGAAGAGGTAAAAATAACCATCCATAATTCATATTATACTATAATACCTTGTCTATAATTTTAAGGCTATGTTCAGTCAAATATTATAGCTAATTTTTAGCTTTTTATTAGCTAAGCTTGTTTGATTGTTTGTAAACAAGTTTTTTATAGTAGTTTTTAGTGTTTTTTGAAACACTACTTAGGTTGTGTTCGACAAAACTAGCTGAAAGTTTGAAAGTTAGTTGGTAGCTGAAAGTTAAGAGTTGATAACTCTGAAAAATTGGCCTAATAAATTAAAAGTATTCGGTAAAATTAGTTATTAAATGATAAACCTCTTTCTGAGTGATATTTTGTGTGAGTTTTTGTGTCATTTTGCATGCATTTTCTTGGTAGAACTCACGTTTGGACATTAGTTTTGCATTGTAGAAGTACAACCGCTCAATGGAATGAAAGAGTTAGAAATTGTACGATTTTATGAAGATTTGAAGACTCTGCACTTGATCACCCATGGTAAACAGCATGACCACAATAAAATGATAACAACCCTCCAAAGCAACATTAATAATCTGACAACAACTATGGTAAACTCACCATCATCATGGACAATTTATGAGGATCGTGGCCAACTAAGAGGGCCACAGTCAATCCATATTGGCCTAGAGCTTCAATGTCACTTCCGACCATGCCGTGGTGGATTTACCACAACCGTAGTGTGCCTTTTCATACTAATATCTTTAGGAAGCTATATACAAGTCTCTAGACGTTGTAATTTGATTTTTTTTTGTTCACTTTTATCTTGTTATGAATTTAAAAGAACCTTAAGGACTTTTGAGAGCTGTGAAGAGTGGACAACACCGCTAGGACGGATCATGACCATCGTTCTTACCTATTGGTATGTCTATGTTTATCTCATATAAGATTGCTAGTTTTACTTTGATCATGAGTAGCTAGTCCCCCTTGTTTGAGGGTTATGATGTAACTATCCAAATGTACTATTTTCCTTGTTCTTAATGGAATTTCTCATTATTTTGTGTTAAATAATTCTCTTCTTATCTTTATTGTTTATTTGGAACTGGTCATTCTGATATTTAACCAATTGTATAGTAGTGATCATTTGCATGTAATTGCTAAATCTAGGTAGATAATGTTTTGCTCCAAATTACATAATCAAATTGTTAGGGTAATCTCCGATAAATTAGTTAATCGTTAATTAATAATCCCTATAATTGATTTTATCCATTGACTTAAATTAATAGATCCATGATCATTGCGGTATTGATTATATGAAAGAGAATCTTCTGACCTTGATCATAGGCTTTAGTTGATTTTGGAAATCAATAATTAACCAAGGATTGAATTTCATTATAACTTGGATTATTGGAAATTTTGTACTAGTTAGTCATAACCCCTAGTCACTCTTATCATCACTCAAAACCTCTCTTTGCAATTGTTTATTTCTTTTCTTCTAAAAACTAAAATAAAAAAATATTTAAATTCTCTTATTAATATCCGGACTTTCAAGTCTACTGTTACTATTGTGTAGGGTACACCTACCCTCGTCCGAACCTTACATACTTTATGTATGAAATTTCTAGCGTTGTTGCCAGGGATTAGTTGCAGAATTTCCAACTAGTTCAATTTTGTTATACACAATAGTTTTGTTTATAGAAATTCTTTTATTATTTATTTAATTTTCTGCTATTTATTTTTATTTTATCCTTTTATTTCCTATTGCACTTGATCTTTTCCTCTATTTTGTAGTGCATGAAAACCTAGCCCCAAAATCCACCACTACAATATGAACCTGATATTGACAAGCTAGAAAACTTTATGTCGAGATCCTAGAAGAGAGAGAAAGAACAATGGTAGTTAATTAGGCATGGACACTTATGGACTACCTCACTCCTACCTTGGGGGAAGCCAATACCATTCCCGATCTACCTGAGGGAGTCACATTTGACTTTAAGCATGGGTTCTTACAAATGCTAGAGAATAACCTGTTCAGTGGCGTTGCCCATAAAGATCCTAGGCAGCACCTAAGGAAGTTCATCAAGTTGACCTACATAGTGAGACGAAACCAAGTACCAACAGAGTACATTAGACTCTATGTTTTCCTTTCTCTCTCAATGGGAAGACATGGGATCGACTGTGCTCACTACCTGAGAACAGTATCACTACATGGAACTAGTGCACAAGTGTCTTCTTACAAAGGTATATAAACTACTATAAAAAAAAAATTAACGACAGTTCTTGAAGGGTTTCAACGTTGTTAAGAGTCAAAGGCTTTTAATGATGGTTTAAAGGTATCAAAAAAGTCTCTAAACTACATTTTCAAAGAAGGTTTTGGGAAAATTGTCTTTGAAAGTCGACTTTCCATAACAATTTTTCCCAAAACCGTCTATGAACATGTGTTTTCAGAGATGGTTGTTAGGGAAACCATCGTGGAAAGCGACTTTCTACATCGGTTTTCTGGTAATCAATGTAGAAAGCTCAATTTTTTTAAAAATATTATTTTTGTTTTGATAACAAATCCAACCTGTAATTTCAAACAAAACCAAACCCAGACAGTTTGTAACAAGTAGATTTAATTATTTTCAAATTATCATCAATCAAAAGCAATAAATTCAAGAAAACTGATAAATAACAATACATTATCAAATTAACTACATTAAACAAGCAAATTCAAGATTTTTCATGTTTACAATGTAAACCCAACCTAAAACTATTCTAAAATACAAGTTTAACTATCCTAGAGATTCTCATTGTTCAATGCTAAATTTCTAAGTTTTAAAAAACATCTTGTCTATTCATTTTGAATTGTTTCCCTTCTCTTTGATTGCAATGATGCTTGATTACTAAACCACTGCAACATATAATAAACACGTGTTAAAATTAATCACATTAAATAATCAAAATTCTAATAAATGAAACATGTTAAAGTAAACTAACATATATTTTTTAAAATTAGAAAAATACTATATTAAATAATTAGAAGTGTAATAAATGATTGTTGATAAAGCATATAAGGTAGTACACCCTTTCCCATTGATTCTTCAAATTCCTCGTGACTATGGTTCGCATCCAATCCATTACATAATAGCCACATTCAAAGCCTCCAATTTGAAAATGACTCTAAATTCAATATGAAATTTAATTATATTCCATGATTACAAACGTACAAAATGTCATTAACTAATTGGATTAAAGCATTGTTTGTTAAATTACTTACTTTTACTTTAATCCAATTAGCATCGGATTTACTCTTGAGGGACTTGCCATGGAATTCCTTCAAAGCACTAGTTAAAAGAAAGAAACATACATGTTTATTGTAAGATCAAATGGTTGATGTATAATACTAAAAATATAGTAAATGTGTTACACATTGAGACTTAACTTGTTAACTATGCTTTTGATGTCCTTGTTAGCCTTCCTACGCAAGGAACAAAACCATACAACAATATTGTTCCTAGGAAAGATAACAAGACCAATGTTGATTGCATTGGAAAACAATTAGTTATGATGCAAACACAAGCTAAATGCATTTGAAATTTTTTACTTACTTATTCAAGTAAGCTAAATGCATTTGAAAATTTTTACTTACTTATTCAAGTAAGCTAAATGCAAACACAAGCTAAATGCTTCAACCATCTTGTAATGTAACTTTGACATTCATCACACCTATCATTTGCATTATGCATGGATTGAGGCTTAAGGAATCCATACCCAAAACCATGATCGGATTCTATGCTCAAGTCATTCATTGCCCTATTTTTGTTTTAAAAATGCAAATTTTTAATCATATTATAAGTATACAAGTTAATGAAACTATAATGCTAAATTATACCTATGTTGTCCAAAACTATAAAACAGTGATGCTTAGACACTGATTGCCTAAGATTATTTTTTGTACATCACTATAATCTATGAACAAGGGGAAATCATCATTGTCTACCCCAAAAAAAGTTGCTTCCCATGTCACTTGATAAGTCTACTGTAAAGGTCAAAGGAAACCTTAACCAAATCAACTCCATCAATTGGCTTCGACCTATCAACAGGTTCAACTGGATTCTTTTGACGTCTATGTAAATCTTATGTAGTTAATAAACATAAGTTAATGTCAATAAATAGTGTAAAGTCCATTTTGTTACAAATAAACACAACTCAAGCAAACACCTCCTGTGAAACAAGTCTCACAAGATGTCTTGGCCATGCAATGAAGATGTTCTTGGCCTGCCTCACAAACTGAACCTCTAAAGTTGAAAAAGGAACTAATGCATCCTCATCTAAAACTTTTGAGACACTAATCTTCACCACACCATCGGTCAAAATAACATGGTGTCTGATTCACGACCTCTCATTTATTTTTTGCCAATGCCACCAGGCAGGTACAATGCTCATCTTCAACGTACAACTCATGCTAGTTTATATCAGTAGTGTGAGGTTCCCCCTTAAAGGATTAGTAGCAGTCCTTGCATAGCTTCCCTTTGTGCTCACACGGGCACTGATAAAAGGTTCAACTTCCTTTATTGCAGGTGGTTGCTGGGATGCCCTCTGGCTCAACTCATTGTGTAGAACCTCTTTGAACTCCTCTCTAAGTTTTTCCTCTCTACATTTGCTTTCATCATCTATTTCTTTCTTCCACCGCTCTTCAAAGGTCTCTATCAACTCAGCCAATTACTACAGGCTGATCGATGTAGAAGCATCAAAGCCACATGATGCTTGTTCAAAGTATTAAGTGATGGTGACACCCATTCCCGTAGCACGAACATGACCAGGGTGCCCCGGTCGCCCAATGATAGTAGTCAATATATCCTGACATCCATGGGGAACAAAGGTGTCTTGTGTCATCTGCTCTTCTATGGAATCCTACAACCAACAAAAATTAATTTGTCAAATGGTGTTGTTATTATAAAGTTACATGTAAAACTAAATTTACTTAGCATCATATCAGAAATTTGTTGTGCCACCTCAGATGTCATTTGCCCAGAACGTTTTGTGTGGACCATCCTTCACTTCACATGTCTTTTAATGATGGATAAAGGGTCAACAATTGTTGAACTCCCAAATGTAATTGCTTCCTCCGGTCATTTTTTCATTTTCTCAGCCATGAGTTTCTTCTTAAGCAAGTCATAACCGCCACGAGACAATACGTGTTGCCACATGTTGTGTTTTTGGCATTCTTGAGCTTTCTTTCTGATTCCTATGATAAATTACACAGAATTTTAGTAAAAAAAATTATGAATTTCAATTTAAAAAAAAAACAAACGTAACTAACCTTCCAAGAAGGGGTTTTGCAGTTTACAAAAAATTCCTCCCATATCTTTTCATCCAGACCTTATCTATTACAAGGAATCCCAGCTTCACCCTCATTTTTTGCGTATACGAATTTACTGGTAAGGCTTATCTTAAATTGCCTCCATCTTGTACCCACCAATGAAATGACCTTCTTCTTGGCATTGGACATTTTTGGAATATCAAATTGTCTCTGCATTACAAAATTCCTCATAAGAGATAGTGAAGCGCACCAATGTAAAAGTTACTAAAATCTGGATGGTTAACTGCACATGCCAGAATGTCATCCCAAATCAAATCCTTTAGAGATTCCAACATAGTTTTCCAGTTGGGATACAAAATACCAACCTTTCTTGAGCTACTATCCCCAAATAGGTGTGGAAGTTCTCTTTAAGTGGGCCTAAAGCTTTTTCAGTGGAAGGGTTCACATGAACCACTGGCCTCAATTGATTTGAGTATTTAGCAGTCAATCTTCTGAGTTGTGTACATTGTCTAATCCTCTTAGAGGTAAACTCTGAAGGAGCTAATGAATCAGGAAGAGGGGAGCTTGGTGATTTAGCCATATGCCTATGCCAATAAAAGAATAAAAACATTAACACCAATTGCAAGCATACAAATTAAGTTAATATAAATTGCAAATATGCAACAAAATGATTTTAATTATTCAATAACATAAACATTACTTATCTAAAACACAATAAGGCAGGAATGTTTTCCCATAAGCCTTCATAATGATCATTACGATTTGCATGAATGTCATCCACTTCATTTTTTGCTTGTATGGAAGGCATGCATATGGAGAAAGAAGGAGTGTCACAAAAATCAAGTGTTGAATCTTGATTTTCATGACTAACACCACTTGTTCTTCCTTGTAGAACCATTGACCATTTTGAGTTACACAAATCTTAAACATAAAACATCTATTTTGCTTGTTCTGTCATGATGAAAGGCTCGTCCTTATAAGTAATGTTATTAAGGTCTACCAATGTAAATCCCATAGCATCGACTCGCACATCGGTCTTCCCATTAACCAACTTACACTTAAAAATAGAAACTTTGAGTTGACTATAATCAACCTCCCATATTTGTTGAATCACTCCAAAGTAAGGCATGGACGTCAAAATGGAGTTGTTATCTAATGCACTACAATAGTGTTCATAATGAGTGTCAAAACTAACCCCACTATTTTGTATTGTACTTTTCTCATTCTATGACTTTGTGTAGAAGGAATAGTTGTTTATATCATATCCCTTCCAAGTTAGCACATTTTATTTTAGCCCATATACTAACGTTCTCAATGTTTCAAAAGCATTGTCATCACCAAAGATTGTACCTTTAAACCAGTTTATGAAAGTCTTATTATGCTTTTGCAACACCTCTTTTTTGTAATTTTTGGTTGATTAACCTTCAAAAATTCTTTTTGAGCAGCTATGTACAGGACAACCTCTTCAATGTTATTCAATATATACAAATGCACTTGATTTAGTTTCTCACGACCCATGGTTACAACCTCAAAACCTCCGTGAAACCTTACCACCCCATTTGTTGTCATGATGAGACTCAAGAAGCCCAATATATTTCACTTTTTCCATGTACTCTAAATAAAACTCTAGTTTCTTCTGCAATGTATCTTTCAACAATGAATGCAATTGGATGATATTAGTTCTTGGTATACCTTTTTAAGACTTTCATATATCGCCCAACCTGGTACACCCACTTTAAATAAATAGACCCACACAATCTAATCTTTCTCACTAGATGAACAATTAAGTGAACTATGATGTCAAAAAATGAAGGAGGAAAATACATCTCCAATTGGCAAAGGATAATAGCAACCTTATTTTCCAAGTCGTCTAAATTTTGAAGGTTAATGACTTTGCTACATATAGCATTAAAGAAAAAACAAAGACAGGTTATGGCAACCCTGACTTTATCATGTAAGATACCTCGTATTGCCATAGTCAACAGTTGTTGCATCAAGACATGGCAATCATGAGACGCCAAGCTAACTAATTTAAGATCCTTCACTAATACAAGTATCCTAATATTTTAAGAGTAGCCCAGTGGCACTTTCACGCTCTGTAGACACTGATATAAACTTATTTTCTCTTTTTTGACAATGTATGACATGTTGGGGGAAAATATGTTTCTCAACCTTCTGTTGTTATATGACACAACTATTCACGTATACCCATGTAAACCAAATCTTGATGACCATTCAAACTATCCTTTGTCTTGCCTTTGATGTTAAGAAGCGTGCCGATTAAACTATCACAAATATTTTTCTCCATATACATCATGTCAATACAATGTCTAACATCTAGGACAAACCAATATGGAATATCAAAGAATATTGAGCTTTTCTTTCATATTTTTTTTCTCATTTTCATCCTTCTTTTGGATAAAGGTATTGAGGCAAATCCAGACTTTTGTCTTCTATTAAAAGCTTTTTTTATCGACGATATAAGTAATATTGTTTGAGAAATCTACAATGTGTAGTGTAGACTATCTTTTTCCCATGCTTCAGTTGCACGAAGCTTGTTTGATTTCCACAAATTGGGCATGTGAAATGCCCTTTAACACTATATCCACTCAAATTCTCATATGTTGGAAAGTCATTAATGATACAAAATACCATTGCATGGAACTTGACAGTTTGTTGCTTGTACCCATTAAACACATCAACCCCGTCTTCCCACAACTTTCTTAAATCTTCAATTAAGGGACTTAAATAAACTTGATGTCATTTCCTAATTGTCTTAGACCTGAAATCACCATAGACAACATAACGTATTCTCACTTTATGCATAACCAAAGATGAAGGTTGTAAATCATTAGCAAAACATGCAATGAATTCTGGTTAGTGCTTAAGTTACCAATAGGATTCATTCCATCCGAAGCAAATCCAAGCCTAAGGTTTCTTGCCTTCTTCCCAAAATCAAGAAAAACGTAAGTAATTGTCTTTCACTAGGGAGAATTGGTCGAATGTTGGAGTAATCCATCATTTTTTTCCCATCTACATGTCATGTAAGGTTTTTTGCATCATCTCCGTTAGTAAACAATCGCCCAAACCTTTTAGAATTATTAGAAAATACCAACACAACTTTATTGGGGGGTCTTTCTTTATGCTTTCCTCATTACTACATTCATCATCCTTCACTTTGTACCGGGATACCCCACACATGGGGCACTTGCACATTTCTACAAACTCATTTTTGTACAATATGCAATCATTAGTGCATGCATGTATTTTTTGGTACTCCATACCCAAAGAACATAATATCTTTTTCGCCTCAGTGATTTTTTGGGAATGTGTTTTGGTTTGGAAGCATCTTTTTTAACATGTCAAGCAATTCAATGAAGTTTTTATTACTCCATCCATATCTTGCCTTCAAATGGACCAAATCTAACACCACTGACAACCGTGTGAAGTTTGTGCACTCCGGAAACAAGACTTCTTCGAATCATTTTGTAATATATCATACAAATGTGCATTTTCTTGTTGAAAAGACTCTTGTCCAACATTGCGAATCATGTCCTCTAATCGATCTCCCATGTGTACATCAACATGCTCAGTTTAGGACACGCTTGGTATTTATGCAATTGACCATGCCATATTCATCTTGTATAACTTGGAATAATCCCATTGCAGATAAGATGTGTCTTTATGTTATTTTCTACATGTTGTCTCTTACTCCCACATTTAACATAGGGACATAAATATTTCTCACCCATTTCATGTGCATTTTGTTGAGCAAATTCCAAAAAACTAATCAACGACATTCTCATACTCATCACTAATGCATAATGCTTTCATCCAACTTTGATCCATCTTTCAACTCCTATGATACTCACAAAGTTATCCCATGCGTGAACATTTCACTTTTTTTATAAAGGTGTGGTCCTATCCCGTTTAGGAAGAGCTTTTTTATACTTGATTCATATGTGAATGTTGAAACTCTTTTTGTTAAATTTGGAAAAATTTCAATAGCATTTCACGTTGGTATTCAAGTACATGACATGAAAGCAATGACGTCATTTCCACTACAATCCATTTGCACCCGGAGAACAATACGAAATGCACTAAATTGAAATTTAATCAAATTTAGCAAAACAGACTTAACCTCTACGTATGAATCAAGTATAAAAAATGACTCTTCACAAACTGTCCAAACGGACAAGTCAATATCCAATTCAACGATTAATCTAAACTATCCATATTAATCATTGTATTGAATCTCAAACAGAAAACTAAGGTTCACTCATAATGCACATAACGTTAATATAAAACAATACTCAAATGTCAACAAATACATTATAAAGCATAAGTTAAGGATTAAGATACTACCAAACCCAAATTTTATGAAGTAATTTCAAACTTGTAACAAGCACAAAAATATCACAAAATGATATGTACCTCGGAAGATGCTCACTAACAAAAACAAGAGTGCGGTGATGGTAGTGATGTGTTATATAAAAGTTAAGAATCGTAGAAATTGAACATTGCCTGCACCAGCAAAACAAAATAGAGGAAACAAAAAAAAATCAAATCAAGACACAAAAAATAAGGCTATAGCTAACGGATAACAACACTCTTTAGATATACAAGACCAACAATTGTACCTCAAAAAGAGAATGGCAATTCCCTTAAAAAGGTAAGAGATCCAAGCATATATGGTAAAGTAGTTAAACTACAGAGAAATCATATTAAATAAGTAAATTACATGAAGAAACAAAATTCTTGATCAACTTGAAACATAAATAAGTAAATTGCAAGGATAATGTTGCAGCAATACTACCGTGCAAGTGTTATAAAGAAAATATTTCAAAGTAAATAAGAGCTTAATTAGAGAGATTTCTAATTTAGGGATTGATTGCGAGCACATACCTACACCTAGTTCAACTAATGATGTTGCACAAATTCATAAACCTACTAAGGCTTCATGCATAGATAGCATTAAATCTCCACCCCACCTAATCCTTAATGATGTAGCTCCATGTGCAGCTTGTAGGCCTTGGATCTTCTTCATCAATGGAGTCCTTTGCTTCTTGAAGATCATGGCAGCGGAATGGAGAAGAAAAAGAGTTGAGAGGAGATGCCACTTCAAGGAGAAGATAAGTCAAGAAGAAGCTCACCACCATAGGAAGTCATGGATAAGAGCTTGAAGGTAGGAGAAGATGAGTAGAGGAAGAAGGAGTGAAGGAAGCCATGAAATTTTGTGCCTCGAAAGAGGTCTGAACTTTGAAGTGTAATTCTCAAATGATCAAAGTTGAAAAACTGCACACACATGGCCTCTATTTATAGCCTAAGTGTCACAAAATTGGAGGCAAATTTGAATTTCTATTCAAATTTCACTTGAATTTGAAATTAAAATTGTGGAGCCAAAATTTCACTAATTATGATTAGTGAATTTTAGCTATGGTTCAGCCCACTAATCCAAGATCAAGTCCAAGATTCTCCACTAAGTGTACTTAGGTGTCATGAGACATGTAAAGCATGAAGGACATGCACAAAGTGTGACAATATGATGTAGCAATGGGCTGTAGCAAGCAAATGCTCATCTCCTCCTCTAAAATTTAATTGGATTGGGCTTCTCCCAATTCAATTAAATTTATTTCCCAACACACACATCAAATATTCACTTAATGCATGTGAAATTACAAAACTAGCCCTAATACAAAAACTACTCTAGGTGCCCTAAAATACAAGGGCTAAAAAATCCTACATTTCTAGGGTACCCTACCTACATTATGGAGCCCTAAATACAAGGCCCAAAAATAATTAAACCTTAATCAAATATGTACAAAGATAACTGGGCTCATACTTAGCCTATGGGCCCGAAATCTACCCTAAGGCTCATGAGAACCTTAGGGCCTTCTCTTGCATCTCTGACTCAATCTTCTTAGAGTCTTCTATCCAATGCCCTTGGGGGGTAGGATTGCATCATTCCCTCCCCCTTGAAAAGGATTTGACCTCAAATTCTGAGGTTCTCGAAACTCTGGGCTTCTTCCCTCCACACTTGTAAAAATAATAAAAACATATATATTAGTGGTGTTTGGTATGTTGGAGTAAGGTAAGGTCTGAAAACTCCTTTTCCTGGGCATCTTCCCAGGAGGGAACATGGTTCCTCACCAACTCAATGAGTGGTGCTACAAGTATAGAAAAATATGGTACAAACCTTTTATAAAAGTTTGCTAAGTCATGGAAGCCCCAAATTTTCCTTATACTTGGTGGAGTGGGCCACACAAGAATGACCTTTATTCTCTTAGGGTTCATAGGAACCCCTTGATCACCATTTAAAAAATTAAGGAAAGTAATGCAATAAAACGTACATTTTTTTATATTTTCATGTTGATTACTCCCACCAAAAAGTATGACAAACCTAAGGTGTCCCATATCAGAACCTAGGTTTGTATTGAAACAAAAAATAAGAACAAACCTACCTAATGAGTCCCTATGTATGTGAATCATGAAGATGTTGGATGCATGAGTGATTTTACAAAAGAGGGTTACACCACTCAACACATTCATCATACCACCTATCATAGGGATTTGGTGCCTCATAATACATATTTTAGGCACCAACAAAGCACAAGGATTTAAGCTCTTACAAACCAAACCCTCATCCAACAACTCCTTTAGTTGAGGAAAAATCTCAAGCCCAAGAGGTGTGGCAGTGCTAACAAGTATCTTTTTACAAAGGAGAAGATGTGAAGGTTGTCTAAGAGGGGAAGTTTCTTTAATGTTTGTCTTTATTGCAAAATGAATTTCCTTCTTAGCTAACCTCTTGGAGGAGACACTTACCTCCTTACACTCCTCCTTAACCATTAATGGTTGTCCTTCTTCTTAGGGGTAGATTTCTTCACTAGATTCTTCCCCTTTTGCTTCTTCACTTTCACTTGAGGAAGGTGAAGTAGTAGCCTCATCTTGGCTACTATAAATGTCTTGATCCCTCATAATCATGGTTTTCTTGGTGGGGCATTGAGAAGTAATGTATCCTCTTCCAAGACATTTGAAGCACTTTATAGAGCTAGTCTTGCCTTGCATACTATCCTTAGGGGGTTGCTTTTCTGTTGTCTTTCTCTTATCATCTTTGGGCCTAGAAGGTGCTGCCCCTAAGATGCCTTGACCTTGGTCTTTCTTTGGATAAGAGTGAGGACAATAAGATTTTGAAGTAGACTTCCTTTTAAGTTGTTGCTCTACCCTTATTTCCCAATCTAAGTAAGCCTCTACATTGTCCTTCCCATGGAAGTATGGGAGGTTAATGTTAGCCTCTTAAGGCTTTCTTTCCTTTTCTCTCCTATGGGAGTGAGGTCTAAGATTTGACCTATGCTTTCCTTCATAATAGTCATGAAGTTCTTCACTTAGGCTCTTACAAGGGTCATGACTATTATAGGAGGCATGTTTTTCTTTTCTTAATTCTTTTAGTATTTTCCTTCTTTCTTCTTCCCTTATTTGTTCCCACTCACCTTGATTTATTCCTACCCTCTCTTTTCCTTTTTCTTTTCTTTCTAGTTTTTATTTCCATAACTTGAGAGAACTTAACTCATCTAAGATTCTAGATAGAGGGTCCTTATGACTAGTACCCTCACCATTAACACTAGATGAATGATGACTCATGTTGGTTCCTAAGTTGTGGTTCTTTCTTGTTAGGGGTTTGCAAAAGGTAAAATCTAGGGTTCAAAAGAACTCAAGATAAGCATGATAATCAAGAAGAAAGTAATATGCAATAACAAGATAAACTAGGCGTGACTAGTAAAGAAAATAAGCAATGAAAGTAAGCAAGAAATTAAAGTGCAAGAAATGTAAACTAGGCGAATTCTAAGAGTGTTTGGATGACCTCATTTAAGGTTCCCAACAAAACACTCACAATCCTAAGGGAAAATTGCCTAAAATTATTACACACAAATGGAAGTAGGGTGACCTATTGGAGGCTCCCAACTTACTTGCAATGAAAGGCCTTTTTGTTACAAAATTTGAAAGCAAAGCAAATTGTCAATTACAAAATTACAAAAAAAGGTCCTCAATTTTGGTGGCTATTCCCTCTTTGGTGTTTCACTCAATTTGGAGTGCTTCTTAGTCCAATAGCTCTTAAGGTGGTTAGCCTCTTGCTTCTTGACTCAAATTCTTCAAGAGATGGCACCAATCCTCCTTTCCAATTCCCTATATGCCAACTCACAAACAAGGAAACAAAGAGACAAGCAATAACCAAAGACCAAAAAATGAAATGAAAGTTAAACCAATAAAGTTTAACAATACAAATTTTCAAGGATTATTCAACAATTAAAGCAATAAAAAGCACACAGAAGCAAGCTAGGACTCAAAGAGAAACCTAGAAAGGCTTTAGAGTATAGTAAAAAAAACTCAAAAAAAATAAGACTCAAGAAACCTCTAGTTTTGGCACTTGTTTTCACACTAATTTTCAATTGAAATTTCAGAACTAAGATTGGTATAAAATAGACACCAATTATAGAACAAATTTCAAGCCTAAACAACAAGCACACTTCCCTTTCACTTTTTTTTTTCCTGGACACTGATTTTTCCTGCCAACTTGTGTGATTTTTTAGTATTTTTTCCTTTTATCCAAATCACTTGGTTCTTTTTTTATAATTTGGGTCCAGATGTCTAGAAAATTCAGTAAAACTTTCAGCTCAAAATTCGTAGTGACCAATTTCCAGTAATTTATACAAGTTCGTATGTTCAAGCTGCCAGCACCAGCGATTTCAACTTAGAAATCAAGAGTAGTGTTTATGTTGCTTAAGGCTTGGATAGTTACAATTTGTGTTAGCTTATGCTCAATTATCTTCAATAACATAATTCAAGAGAGCTTAAGACTTATTTTGATTCACAAATCGAGTCACAACTTAGCACCACAACTCAATTTCTTCACAAGCATCATATAGGAAACTTATAAAACAAAACAAAGTTCAACAACAAGACTACTTCTAGGAATTGATTTAGAACATGTTATGAACTAAATAACATGCATGAATTAGACTCAAAACTCAAAAGATAGGCTAAGAATGACAAGAATACATGAACTTATGTATCTAGAATTCAATCAACAAAATAAAAATTCAACACAAACTTAGAACATAATGTGACAATTATTATGACTAAACATGACTCTAAGACAACATGGATTAAGTGATTTACACTTAGATTTTTGTATTTTTTTCTAATCAATATTTTGGAAGAAAATTAAGATCTAAAGGTTCAGCACAAAAATATTATGACTGAAAAATGATAGAACCTAAAATCAACACAAAAACATGATTCAAGAGTAGATCTATAAAATTTGAACCATAGGAATGCAAGAACAAGTGTAGATCTAAGATTTAATCGGTTTATTTTTTTTGAATCTACTCTAAACAGCACCAAAAAACAAGAAAATTGAGGATATACATGGAGAATAAGATGAAGAACAAGGAATTAAAGTGAATTGACCGAATAAAAAGATAGAGGAAGTAAAAGAACATCACCTAGATGAAGATGCTCTTGATACCACATGATGTAGCTCCATGTGGAGCTTGTAGGCCTTGGATCTTTTTCATCAATGGAGTCCTTTGCTTCTTGAAGATCATGGCAGCAGAATGGAGAAGAAGAAGAGTTGAGAGGAGACGTCGCTTCAAGGAGAAGATGAGTCAAGAAGAAGTTCACCACCATAGGAAGTCATGGATAAGAGCTTGAAGGTAGGAGAAGATGAGTAGAGGGAGAAGGAGTGAAGGAAGCCATGAAATTTTGTGCCTCGAAAGAGGTTAGAACTTTGAAGTGTAATTCTCAAATGATCAAAGTTGAAAAAATGCACACACATGGCCTCTATTTATAGCCTAAGTGTCACAAAATTGGAGGTAAATTTGAATTTCTATTCAAATTTCACTTGAATTTGAAATTGAATTTGTGGAGCCAAATTGTGGAGCCAAAATTTCACTAATTATGATTAGTGAATTTTAGCTATGGTTCAGCCCACTAATCCAAGATCAAGTCCAAGATTCTCCACTAAGTGTGTTTAGGTGTCATGAGGCATGTAAAGCATGAAGGACATGCACAAAATGTGACTATAGTGTAGCAAACAAATGTTCACCTCCTCCTCTAAAATTTAATTAGATTTGACTTCTCCTAATTCAATTAAATTTATTTCCCAACACACACATCAAATATTCACTTAATGCATGTGAAATTACAAAATTACCCCTAATATAAAAACTAGTCTAGGTGCCCTAAAATACAAGGGCTAAAAAATCCTATATTTCTAAGGTACCCTACCTACACTATAGAGTCCTAAATACAATGCTAAAAAATAATGAAACCATAATTTAATATGTACAAAGATAAGTAGACTAATACTTAGCCCATGGGCCCGAAATCTATCCTAAAGCTCATGAGAACCCTAGAGCCTTCTCTTACATCTCTGGCTCAATCTTCTTGGAGTCTTCTATCTAATGTCCTTAGGGGATAGGACTGCATCACTTAATATAGTCCTTGCTTGAAGTTTCCTTAATTTCAGCAAACCACATATCCATTCTCACATATTTATTGTATTATAATTTTGCATATGCAGGCATTAGAACACCAAAATCATTCAAAGTGGTGATGATACATCAAAAGGCTTCACTATCATGATTGGTAATAGTTACAAAGTAGCGTAACTTAGATGATACTTAAAGAATGAAAGTTTCTACTTTGACCACCAAAGACAACAAAATGAAAAGAATGAAAATTAGATTCGAAGGAATCAAAGGTATTTCCCAGTACTCTTTATATTAGGACATAAACTATAATTATAAATATATTTTTTATCACTAATATAGTTTCTTATGCCATAAACTATGCAGTTATATCACTCTTTTATTTACAAGACATGGCAATGTGACATGTTGCACACATCAAAAGACAGTTAGAAAAGTTTTAATTTCTCATTTCAAACTAATTAACTAAGACATATAAATAGTCACTTATCTTATTGCACATGAATGGTCCAACTTTAAAGTTTAGTTAAAGACAAGAAAAAGAAAAGAAGAAATGAATTTTTAAGTATTTTAAGTATATTTCTAAGAAAACTTAAATAGTCTTATAGTTGGTCCCTAAATTATTTTAGGTTACCAATGTCATATATCATACATCTCTAGTTCACATGTAAGTGGGAGTTAAACTTTAAACTAGAAAATTTATTAAATATTTTGAGACTAAAAGTTTAAAGATTTGGGATTTACCTAGTACCATGATGCATAATACCATGGGACCCTACTAGTCATCTACAACTTCATAATGTGCATTCAATGAAGTTCATAAATACTAAGTGATTTTTCAGTTGATCAATAATTAGCATATCTGGAACTGATATTATGAGCAATTGGAATTACATATGCAAATAAACCTCCAACTACAGCAGGAAGTCTTGTTCGAAAAAGTGCTTGGAGAAGTGTGCTAATGTCAATCACAAAGAGCAGTGTTTGTATTACTTGAGCCTTGTCACCCTGTTTTAATAAGAAACCAAAACACTAACAATTAAAATACTTTGTTAAAATACTCCCATTGACATCCGAACTAGATGTTTGATAAAAATGAAATTTTCTAAGTGCTAACCCGACACATGTATTTGAAATTTCATCAACGAAGCAGCATTCTAATGCGGCGGTATGAATAAAAAGATAAACATTCAACCCAAGTTGGGAGCAGTATTTTTTTTTTAATCAGCAAATTATAGATGTATATATTAATTTGTGTAAGGTACAAAGGGCACCCAAACCTATATACAAGTGATAAAAATCAAGTCTCAACATCCTAATCCTCAGTTATTCAATATTAGCATAACTATATAAATATAAGTAACCAGAAAAATACAAGTTTGTGACTCTACAAAATCAACTAGATAAATCCACCCGCAACACTTGCTTCCAAACCAAAACCTCCTCATCCCACCAATAACACCCCATCCACCACATTTATGAGCCCGAGAACAAGGTTCCACAATTTGCAACAGGCCAATAAATAATGATGCCATGCAATAGATTCATCCACCTAATAAATGACAATTTTCCATTAATGTTCCCTGCATGCCAACACGTGACCAAGGAAAATAAACCCGAAAGATTTGAGGGAGGACTGAAGGCATATGGCCATCCTCATGAAAAAGAGGTTCCAAGGGCCATAGAGCCTAGCAGGATTTGCTGCACGCATTGTCGTTGTTGCTGCTTGGAACAAGATTGGCAACAAAATCCTAATCCATCTCTGGAGGTACAAAATATTGAAAAATATTGCAACATTATACTACAACTTTCAACAAATATTGCAAAACTAAGAACAAAATATCATTCAAACAACTTTCAACACATCATTAAAGCTTGGGCAAATAACCAAACAAGTGGTGCACATATATGAAAAACTACTCCCTTCGTACTAACCTCCCAAACCCCAATTCCAGAAACCCAAACCTTTTGCCGCTCGACGAAAATCACTGTGAGCATGAGTTCTAGAAACCCAAACCTTGCAGAAACAAAGGAATTCACAGGGACTAAGAGAAGGCTCAAGGGTAACAAAAATAGAATGAAAGGGTTCAAGGTAAGAGAAACTGAATATGCAAAGAGAAGTGTCATCGT
This sequence comes from Glycine max, assembly GCF_000004515.6. Lineage (NCBI taxonomy): Eukaryota > Viridiplantae > Streptophyta > Magnoliopsida > Fabales > Fabaceae > Glycine > Glycine max. Next base: position 30,818,139 of record NC_038256.2, on the reverse strand, counting down.
GGTGACAACAAGGGCACAAGACTGAAGCACTATCGCGGTGGAAACAAATGGTGAGGGTGTTGTCACGATGACAGTGAGGACACAAGAGTGAAGTGCCATCACGGTGAAAACAAATGGTGAGGGAACCGTTGCGGTGGTAGAGCAAGGGCACAATAGTGAAGGAGTACGAGAGTTAGAAGCTTTTAGAGTGAGGGTTCATAGAGAGTGAGGGTGCGAGAGTGAAAAATTTAGTGCCATTCTTCAACTCAATGACGGTTTTGTATAAAATTGTTGTGCTTTTCTTCATATCAACGACAATTTTGTCAAAAAAGTCGTTATATTCTTCAACTTAACGAAGATTTTTTCAAAAACCACCATGATATGCTACTTTCAAAGACAGTTTTCCAACAACCGTTGTCAAAAAGTTATACTTAATTTCAAAAATGCACCCGTGTTTTTTCTAACATCGAATTTGAGAAAACCATCGTAGGTATAACGATGTTAAAACACAATTTGTAGTATTTTATTTCTCTCCCATGAAGACGAATTAGTACATCAGAGACATTGCAAACTTTGTGTAGAGGGAGCAAGATAGTCTACTTGAAGCCTCAGAAAGGTTGCAATAGATTAGCAGAAGTTGTCCACACCTTGACATTACTCAACAAAGGTTAGTTCACATTTTCTATGGTGGAGTGTTCTCAAACAATAGGACAAGTTTAGATGCTGCTTGTGGGGGTAACCTCATGTTAAAACCCCTACTCGTGCCATTTGGATCATTGAAGATATGTGCTCTTACCCTTATAAAAACTCAGGGGATAGGAGGATTGTGAAGAGAAGCATCAATCAGGTGGAGAAAGATGATTCCCAAATTGAATTGGGAAAGCAAATGCAAGGTCTAACATAGAAGATTGAGACACTCATGAGAGCTTAAGCTCAAGTCCTCATCACTACACCTCCATTCCCAACCTGTGATAGATGTGGGATTGTGAATGAGCCAAGAAAATGCACTAGTAATGATGTGTTGGTTGCAGCCATGGAGGAGAACAATTTTGTTAGGGGAAGAAACAATTCTTATAATCAGTACCTCATCAATTTCAATCAAGGATAGAGCTTCAAGCATAATCAAGGAATGTATAGGTCTCAATGGATGCAAAATCAGAGGCCCGAGAAAGAGGAGAGGCAACCCGCTCTTCAAGAATCCATGCTTTAATATATGGCCCAAAATGATCAGAGAAAGAAGTTATTGGAGTCTCAACTGACCAACATATAATCTCTCTTGTCCAAAAGGTAGTCAAACGAACTCCCTTTAGAACCTAAACCAAATCCTAAGAGGGAGGATGTCAATGTTGTGATGACTAGAAGAAAGAGGATTCAAGAGGACTCCGAGGAGACAGAAAATTCCTTCCCAAAAGTTACAGATGACGTCCTTACTGAGAAGGACCAAGCACCTAAGAAAGTTGAGGTTCCTACTGATGGAATCTAATGCCAAAGAAGGAAGGGGATGAAAAAAAAAGGAGATAATGGCATCTCCTTAAGTAAGTCTACCCTTTCCTCATAGAGTTAAAAATGACCAGCGGGATATACAATTTAGAAAATTTCTTGAGGTTGTGAGTAAAGTAAACATCAACCTCCCTTTCGTTCAGGCTATTTCATAGATGTCATCTTATGCCAAGCATTTAAAAGACATTTCAACTAACTTTTAGCTTTTTTCACTAGCTTAAAAGCTTGTTTAACTATTTGGTAACAAACTTTTTGTAATAGCTTTTGGCATTTTTTGAAATGTTACTTGAAAGAGCATTTTTTAAAACGTTAGCATCAAGTTTCTAACTTTTTATACTTTCTTCCATTTTTATCCTCAATATATTTATCCAATTTCTTAGTTCCCCTTTTTAAATAAACATGATTTTATTGTTTTTTTTTTATCATTTTACACTTTTCAGTTACTTCAATAGCTACTTTTATCAAACACTTTAATTTAATAAGCTAACTTTTCAACTCTAAGTTTTTCGGTACCAGCTAACTTTTTAGCTTTCAGTTAACTTTTCAACTAGTTTTGCCGAACATAGCCTTCAGATACTTGCTAGTTTTCCAGCTTTCAGCTGACTTTTCAGCTAGTTTTGCTGAACACACACTATATTCGGCAAAGCATTTCAGCTAGCTTCTAACTTTTTTTACAAACTGAAAAACTTGTTTGACTGTTTGGTAAAGGTTATGTTTGCAAGACATTTCAAAATCATGATTTTATTATTATTTTTATCATTTTATACTTTTCAGCTACTTCATCGACTAGTTTTATTGAACACTTATAACTTAATAAGCTAGTTTTTCAACTTCCAACTAGTTTTCTAGCTTCCGGCTAGTTTTGCCAAACATAGCCAAACAAGCTTTTTTTAGTAGCTTCTTTGTATCTTCTAGCATTGTTTGAAACGCTACTCAAAGTATCATTTTTTTTAAACTCTAGCTTCTAACTTTTTATATTTTCTTTTATCTTTATCCTTAATATATTTAACCTCCTAATTATCCTTTTTTAATAAATCATGATTTTATTACTTCTGTTATTTGACTTTTTTCAGCTACTTCAACATCTAGTTTTACTGAACACTGATAATTTAATAAGTTAACTTTCGAGCTATCAACTTTCAGCTAGCTTTTTAGATTTTTAGTTTTCAACTAGCTTTTCAACTTACAGCTAGCATTCCAATTAGTTCTGCCAAACATAAGCATAGCTTAAGGCATTTTAGCTACATTCGGCAAGGCATTTCAACTAGCTTCTAGCTTCTTTTTTTTCTAGCTGAAACGCTTGTTTGACTGTTCAATAAACAAGTTTTTTTAGTTACTTTTAGTGGTTTTTGAAATGCTACTTGAAGTAATGTTTTTTAAAATGCTAGCTTCTAACTTCTAATTTTTTATATTTTCTTCCATTTGTATTTTCAATATATTTATCTAATTTCCTAGTTACCATTTTTAAATAAATCATGATTTTATTATTTTTCCGTCATTTTACATTTTTTGGCTTCTTCAACAGCTAGTTTTATCAAACACTCATAATTCAATAAGCTAGCTTTTGAACTTCTAGCTACCAGCTATCTAGCTTTTCAGCTAGTTTTGCATAACATAGCCTAAGTAGAGTTTCAAAAAACGCAAGAAGCTACTAAAAAAAGCTTGTTTATCTAACAATCAAACAAGTTTTTAAGCTAGTGAAAAGGCTAAAAATTAACCTAAATGTCTTGCCAAACATAATCATAGCCTTCAAGTAATGCTTCAAAAAATACTAGGAACTACTAAAAAAAAGTTTATTTATCAAATAGTCAAACAAGTTTTTTAGCTAGTAAAAAACGCTAGAAGTTAGCTAAAATATCTTGTCAAACATAGTCATAACCTAAATCTTTTATTATTTCTTAAAAATGTTCATACTATGAAAAGATAATGAAAGATAAAAAAAACTAAAATCTAACACAAAAATGTTAGAAACTATTAAAAAAAAGATTTTTAACAAGAAGTAAAGGAAAAACAATAAAATAGACTGAAATGACTTGTCAAGCATAAATAATAAACTAATTTATTATAAATCTTAACATGTTGGTATGTTAAAAAAACTAAATTTAAATATTACTCTAACATTGATTAATCTTAATTTAAATTTAATTTTAAATTTTGACATGTCCTATTAAGACTACAATAATTTTTTTTAGGATTGATTTAGATTATAAATTATTTTAAGATTCAATTTATCTAAAAAGTATCTTATACAATAAAACTAAGATTTAAAATTTAAATAAAATTAAAATTTAAAACAAATTTAGAAATATTCGAAAAAGATAAAAGCTACCTCGATTGTATATTGATATATGCATAATGTATTGGAAAGAACAAGGTTACATAAGTATTTGAGATAAATGGAGGAGGAGAAAATATTTGAAAGAAAAATAGTTTTTATTACTTCAGAAATGTTTTGGTTTTGACTTAGTTTACAAATGACAATCTTTTCTCTTTTTATAGGCTCCAAACAAGAGTTCCAATACATTAAGAAAAAAAGTCCACACACTAGATTTCTACATGTTTCTCCCAGTTATTTAGTTTTACACATTTCTTTCAATTACTTATTAAATATTACATCTACTTATTTCTACACTTCTTTTGAATTTTCTTTGGAATAGTAACACAAACTTAAATGAACCTAACATTTAATTAATGGACTAAATAAAGTTTATATTATTCAACATAATGCATTCATTCATTCATCACCTCCCACCGCATTCATTCACCCAAAAATGGGGTGTACTCCTATTTTTTTTTTCCTGTATATACATTCCATTATTGATCGATTGGTAAAGAAGATGAAGAGGAAGACCACTCTCCCTCTCATTTTCCCTGGCGATCTAATTGTAGAAATTCTGTTAAGATTGCCTTTAAGAACTCTATTGCGTTTCAAGTGTGTGCGTAGGTCATGGCTTTTTCTAATTTCCGATCCTCAATTCACCAAATCCCATTTTGACTTAGGGCCTGCACCCACACACCGACTTCTTGAGATCCCCCGAAAATCCTGCTGGAGTTAATTCCGTAGACATAGAGAACTTCATGATGATCCTGCAAATGTGGTTTTCAATATTCCATATCTGCCATTGTTTTCTAAATGTCAATCATGGGGACTTATCGTGGCTTCTTGCAGAGGATTTATACTCTTAAGCTATAGGCTCCTTGATTTGCCTTATTTTGCCATTTGGAATCCTTGTAGCGTATGAAACTGCTAATTACTGAATTCCCGAGAGATTCCAGAGTTTCTATTGTAACAATTAAACCAGGACAGTGTCATGGCAAATGAAAGATAAAAAGAAAAAAAGAATGGAGGAATGCAAAATAAAAATACTCATTATAGTAGTTTTAACTAAAATTAAGGATTCAAGAAAAAAAGTTTTTTTAATGGACAAATGTAAGTTATTAATTGTTAGTGAGAGGAGTCGAACTCACAAGTCTTTTTTTCTTTTTTCTTTTTACCATCAAACAATCTTATAACTTATTGAAAAAAAAATGTTAATAATAATTATTTTTATAAGGCTAAAAAATGTTTTTGATTTCAGATATATATTCGAATTTTGCATTTGATCCCTGATAAATTTTTCCTTCGTATTTATTCCTTGATATTTGAAAAGTTTTGTTTCAGATTTCTACCATTAGCTAAATGATAACGTGTCTGTTAAATATTTGATAATAATTTTTGACGGCTCAAAAACCATCACTATTTGTTTCAAAATCAAATTTAAATTTTCTAGCGGTATTAAGGTAAAAAAATAAATAAATCAGGGAAAACCCTTGCTTCAAGCGAAAAATTGAAAAAGCATAAGTTAATTTTAACTCTCAAAAGCAAAATTTAATTAATTTAATCTTGTAATTTGTGTTCTAATACTTGGAAGGCAGGAACACATTCTTCCAGTAGTTGGTTTATTACTACAATAACTATTGGGTCCCCAAATCCCATGAATAAAACAAGGTTGTGGTCCAAATATTTCCATCACCTTCCAATTATCTTCTCTATCTCTGATGCTATAAACCATCGCATTTTTGTCGTGATTGAGGGTCAATCTCGTCGAAGCACCACCATCTTGTAATCGATTGTAGCGAAAGTGAGGTTATCAGAAGAAACCAGTTTGTCGAAATCGTCGAGCACAACAACCTTGCTATCATTGAAAGTGAACCTACCATTTCCATTATTGAAGTTATTGCTTTGAAACCAAGTGTAAGGACACTAAACACTCGAAACATGAGGACCCTAGTACATGAGATGCAGAACATTCTCAAAGTCAAAGAAGAGCTTGTAGTTATTGGAGGAATAGTTGGTCCCACTTCTCGATGAAACAAGGTTGGTGCTCTTGCTCATAGGTTGGTTAGGAATAAGCATTGTCTTTGTTGTTTCCTTCAATGAGAGGCTTGTTGCTGATGGGAGAGGCCTCAAGTAAGAAGCCGATGGTTACTATGTTGGTAACACAACAGTTCCAACGAGCTCCACTACGTCTCCCTCGATATTTGTCTCGACAGGGGAAGGCACCTGCGGGAATCTGACACTGAAGATCTAGGACACGCGGCTGTGGCAACGATAGCCCACAATGATGGTAGAGTGGGGGCCCACCGCAGATCAACGCCAGCAAAGACATAGACGATGCGAGAGTGGTTGAAAGCAACAATGCAAAGGAGGAGGTCATGGAAGAAGAGGGAAAAGCAGAGAACCTTCTCAATATTTTTTTTACTTTAATTGATTATGGTGGTTTTTAACCGTCAGAAAATTTAAATTTAATTTTGAAACAAATATTGACGATTTTTTAGTCACCATAAACCATGTTGTCAAATATTTAGCAAACATATCATCACTTAACTGGCAATAGAGATTTAAAACAAAACTTTTCATATATCAGGAAGCAAATGCGATTTTTTTTTAATCAAGAATCAAACGCAAAATTCAAGTATATATCAAAGATTAAAAACATATTTAAGCTTTTTTAGAAATAAAAATTTTACCTCTCCGCCCTTTTCCTCCAAAATCTAACTCAGTCGTACGCTAATAATATATATAGTAGTAGCTTCCAGCTATATTTCATAACAATAATGCCTTGATCCTCACTCCACAGTTGCTGCCTTCATACAATTTTCATGACACTATGCATCATGAAAAGTAACGGTGGAAAGCAAGATACAATCTAACAAGATCAAGAAAGATGGTAAATTATTTATTTTAATTTTTAAAATATAAAGAAAACTAAAGTAGAAGATGAGTAAGAGTATCAAACTATCAATCACAAATTGCTGCCTTCAAGGCCTTGGGACCGGCTAAGAATAGCAAAGCTAACATAGGCAGGATTCAAGGGCCGCTGCATCGCCGCCCGAATGTAGTGAAAAGTAAGCAAGGGTTCCCACATTTTCGTGAACGGGTGTGGGTAAAGAAGCTAGTTCATGACAGGAGGATTCGCTTTGGTACATGGAATATAGGCACACTTACTGGAAAATCTATGGAAATAGTGGATGTTATGGTGAGGAGGAAGATCAATTTTATGTGCCTACAAGAAACTAAGTGGACAGGTGAAAAAGCGAAAGAATTAGACAACTCGGGATTTAAGCTGTGGTATACGGGAAAAATCAGATCAAGAAATGGGGTAGGGATTATTGTGGACAAGGAGTGGAAGAAGGATGTCGTAGATGTAAGAAGAGTAGGAGATCGTATCATAGCCTTAAAATTGGTAGTGGGACACGACACCTTTAATGTTATTAGTGGGTACGCACCTCATGTTGGGTTAGCAGAACACTTTAAGGTAAAATTTTGGGAGGACCTAGAAGGGGTACTTCAGGATATACCTCAAGGAGAGAAAGTTTTCCTAGGAGGGGATCTCAATGGACATGTAGGTAGCGTGGATAGAGGTTTTGAGGGGGTGCATGGGGTTTTGGCCTAGGGGAGATGAATGGAGAGGGTAAATCCATCTTGGAGTTTTCGGAGGCTTTGGATCTTTCTATAGCCAATACATGGTTTAAGAAAAGAGAGGAACATCTTATCACTTACAAAAGTGGAGGGACATGTTCTCAGATAGATTTCTTCCTTATCAGGAAGTCTGATAGGAAGTATTGCTTGAACTGTAAAGTTATCCCGGGAGAGAGCTTGACTACCCAACATAGAGTTTTAGTTATGGATGTAAGAATTAGAGATAGGGCAAAGAGAAAAAGTCCTATGGTAGCACCAAGGATCAAATGGTGGCACTTGAAGGGTGAGAAACAAGGAATCTTCCAACAAAAGATATGGGAGGGATGGTGTGGACAATCACAAGGAAGTGCAAATGATATGTGGAACAAGACGTCCCAAGAGATTATTAAAGTGGCTAAAGAGACGTTGGGTGAATCTAGAGGTTTTGGACCTAGGGGTAAAGAATCGTGGTGGTGGAATGAAAGTGTTCAGAGCAAAGTTAGAGTAAAAAAGGAGTATTTCAAGGAGTGGTCTAGGTGTAGAAATTCTGAAACTTGGGATAAGTATAAGATAGCTAGAAATGAAACCAAAAAGGCGGTGAATGAGGCAAGAGCCCAAGCTTTTGACGGACTATACCAAACTCTAGGAACCAGGACGGAGAAAGATCTATATATAGGCTTGCTAAGGGTAGAGAGAGGAAGACTAGAGATTTGGATCACGTAAAGTGTGTTAAGGATGAAGAAGGCAAAGTCTTAGTGCATGAAAAAGATATCAAGGAAAGGTGGAAGGTGTATTTCCACAACTTATTTAATGATGGATATGGATATGACTCTAGCAGTCTCGACACAAGAGAAGAGGACCGAAACTATAAGTATTATCGTCGGATTCAGAAACAGGAAGTAAAGGAAGCGTTGAAAAGAATGAGTAACAGTAAGGCGGTGGGCCAGACAACATACCTATTGAAGTGTGGAAAACTCTTGGAGATAGAGGTCTTGAGTGGCTCACCAAACTCTTTAATGAAATTATGAGGTCAAAACGCATGCCGGAGGAATGGAGGAGAAGCACGTTAGTGCCAATCTATAAGAACAAGGGGGATATACAAAATTGTGCAAATTATAGGGGAATCAAGCTCATGAGTCATACCATGAAATTATGGGAAAGAGTGATCGAACGGAGATTAAGAAAGGAGACTCAAGTTACTGAGAATCAATTTGGTTTCATGCCGGGAAGGTCGACCATGGAAGCGATCTATTTATTACGGCGGGTGATGGAGCAATATCGCATGGACCAACAAGACTTGCACTTGATTTTTATTGACTTGGAGAAAGCGTATGATAGAGTGCCTAGAGAGATTTTGTGGAAAGCTCTAGAGAAGAAAGGGGTTAGGGTTGCATATATTCGAGCTATCCAAGATATGTATGATAGGGTATCGACTAGTGTTAGGACACAGGGTGGAGAGTCAGACGATTTTCCCATCACAATTGGTTTGCATCAAGGGTCAACCCTTAGCCCCTACCTTTTTACCTTAATTCTGGATGTCCTCACGGAACAAATCCAAGAGATAGCGCCGAGATGCATGCTTTTTGCAGATGACATAGTCCTCCTTGGAGAGTCGAGGGAGGAGTTGAATGAGAGGTTGGAAACTTGGAGACGAGCTCTAGAAACACATGGCTTTCGCCTAAGCAGAAGCAAATCGGAGTATATGGAATGTAAGTTCAACAAAAGTAGGAGGGTATCTAACTCAGAGGTGAAAATAGGAGACCATATTATCCCTCAAGTCACACGGTTTAAATATCTTGGGTCTGTAATACATGATGATGGAGAAATTGAAGGGGATGTGAATCATCGCATTCAAGCAGGATGGATGAAATGGAGAAAAGCATCGGGGGTGTTATGTGATGCAAAGGTACCGATCAAGCTAAAGGAAAAGTTTTATCGGACTGCGGTAAGACCGGCGATTTTGTACGGAACAGAATGTTGGATGGTCAAGAGCCAACATGAGACTAAAGTAGGTGTAGCGGAGATGAGGATGTTGCGGTGGATGTGTGGTAAGACTCGACAGGATAAAATTAGAAACGGAGCTATTAGAGAGAGGGTTGGAGTAGCGCCTATTGTAGAGAAGATGGTGGAAAATAGACTTAGGTGGTTTGGGCATGTAGAGAGAAGACCGGTAGACTCTGTAGTGAGAGAGTAGACCAGATGGAGAGAAGGCAAACAATTCGAGGCAGAGGAAGACCCAAAAAGACTATAAGAGAGGTTATCAAGAAGGATCTCGAACTTAATGATTTGGATAGAAGTATGGTACTTGATAGAACATTATGGCGGAAGTTGATCCATGTAGCCGACCCCACCTAGTGGGATAAGGCGTTGTTGTTGTTGTTGTTGTTGTTGTGCTTCTTGAAAAGTAACGGTGGAAAGCAAGAAGATACAATCAAACAAGATCAAGAAAGATGATAAATTATTTATTTTAATTTTTAAAATATAAAGAAAACTAAAGTAGAAGATGAGCAATAGTATCAAACTATCAATCACAAATGGCTGCCTTCATACAATTTTCATGACACTATGCTTCTTGAAAAGTAACGGTGGAAAGCAAGAAGATACAATCAGACAAAATCAAGAAAGATGGTAAATTATTTATTTTAATTTTTAAAATATAAAGAAAACTAAAGTAGATGAGTAATAGTATCAAACTATTAATCACAAATTCTGTCCGAAGAAAGATTCCTTTATAACATAAGCTGTGGAAAATCTTAAAGATGCTATACAGTGTACACTAAATGACTACTAATTGTCCCATTATGTATTGAAATCAGCATGTCAACTTTCACTTGATATAAGAGAATATATAAAGTCAAGCTTGAGAAGAAGTTGTTCCATTTTTCTCCAATTCTCTTTGTCTGGCCCTCTCCATCTTCCTCTTTCGCCATTCCTCCAAAGCTGAGAACCACAAACATCATCAAAGGGAATTAACTCCAATGCCAATATAATTTTGTTGGTATGATCTAAAGCAAGGAATGTTTCTTTACTGAAATACCGCAGGATTCAGGTTTCAATATGAGAAGCTTGAAATTGGAACAGTGGATATATTGTAAACCAAACTCCAGAATAAATTGTATACAGTAACAGCAAAAGCCGTTACGTGGATGCAATGATGATTGTAGTTTGTAGAAAACATAGCCTTTAGAGAGGAGAACAAATCCAATATTGTGAAATTTGGCTTTAAGCTTTGTTTAAATCAGCTTTAGAACATCAATTAAATCATGTCAGTTAAGGTTTTTTATTTTTATTTTGATGACACAAGTGAGGGACATATAAAGATAAACAAAAGTGAACACAAAGGAGAACTTGAAAAAATATCAATGAACTGTAAAGTTCACTGGAATCCATTTTAAACTTGGGTCTGGTAATACATGATGATGGAGAAATTGAAGGGGATGTGAATCATCGCATTCAAGCAGGATGGATGAAATGGAGAAAAGCATCGGGGTGTTATGTGATGCAAAGGTACCGATCAAGCTAAAGGAAAAGTTTTATCGGACTGCGGTAAGACCGGCGATTTTGTACGGAACAGAATGTTGGATGGTCAAGAGCCAACATGAGACTAAAGTAGGTGTAGCGGAGATGAGGATGTTGCGGTGGATGTGTGGTAAGACTCGACAGGATAAAATTAGAAACGGAGCTATTAGAGAGAGGGTTGGAGTAGCGCCTATTGTAGAGAAGATGGTGGAAAATAGACTTAGGTGGTTTGGGCATGTAGAGAGAAGACCGGTAGACTCTGTAGTGAGGAGAGTAGACCAGATGGAGAGAAGACAAACAATTCGAGGCAGAGGAAGACCCAAAAAGACTATAAGAGAGGTTATAAAAAGGATCTCGAACTTAATGATTTGGATAGAAGTATGGTACTTGATAGAACATTATGGCGGAAGTTGATCCATGTAGCCGACCCCACCTAGTGGGATAAGGCGTTGTTGTTGTTGTTGTTGTTGTGTGCTTCTTGAAAAGTAACGGTGGAAAGCAAGAAGATACAATCAAACAAGATCAAGAAAGATGATAAATTATTTATTTTAATTTTTAAAATATAAAGAAAACTAAAGTAGAAGATGAGCAATAGTATCAAACTATCAATCACAAATGGCTGCCTTCATACAATTTTCATGACACTATGCTTCTTGAAAAGTAACGGTGGAAAGCAAGAAGATACAATCAGACAAAATCAAGAAAGATGGTAAATTATTTATTTTAATTTTTAAAATATAAAGAAAACTAAAGTAGATGAGTAATAGTATCAAACTATTAATCACAAATTCTGTCCGAAGAAAGATTCCTTTATAACATAAGCTGTGGAAAATCTTAAAGATGCTATACAGTGTACACTAAATGACTACTAATTGTCCCATTATGTATTGAAATCAGCATGTCAACTTTCACTTGATATAAGAGAATATATAAAGTCAAGCTTGAGAAGAAGTTGTTCCATTTTTCTCCAATTCTCTTTGTCTGGCCCTCTCCATCTTCCTCTTTCGCCATTCCTCCAAAGCTGAGAACCACAAACATCATCAAAGGGAATTAACTCCAATGCCAATATAATTTTGTTGGTATGATCTAAAGCAAGGAATGTTTCTTTACTGAAATACCGCAGGATTCAGGTTTCAATATGAGAAGCTTGAAATTGGAACAGTGGATATATTGTAAACCAAACTCCAGAATAAATTGTATACAGTAACAGCAAAAGCCGTTACGTGGATGCAATGATGATTGTAGTTTGTAGAAAACATAGCCTTTAGAGAGGAGAACAAATCCAATATTGTGAAATTTGGCTTTAAGCTTTGTTTAAATCAGCTTTAGAACATCAATTAAATCATGTCAGTTAAGGTTTTTTATTTTTATTTTGATGACACAAGTGAGGGACATATAAAGATAAACAAAAGTGAACACAAAGGAGAACTTGAAAAAATATCAATGAACTGTAAAGTTCACTGGAATCCATTTTAAACATTTTGCTGGCAAAAATTACTTGCTGGCTCAAGTAAGGTTATTTTTCCAGTAGGAAACAAGCTGGTGTGAAGAACTACATCAGGAAAAAAGATTGGAGGCATATCATGGGCTAACATAGGCACAGCTGGCTGCAAGTGTGATGAAAGCAGGGTTTGCATAATAAAGTTTCAGGGTTTGATAGGTTTTGGGTGAATACAAAGAAAAGAGCTGGGAACTAGAAAGGTGAAACTTTAAACTATGCCAGGTAGAAGATGCAAAACTGTTGTAGCCCTTAAAACAGAATGGGTTCTAGGCTTTAAACATAGTGTAGCTAAGAGAAAACAAAAAGAAAAAAAAAAGTTAAATTTGTCGGAACTGCCCATAGAATTGAACATTTATCTAATAAATAATGCTTAAATATGTTTTTGATCCCTAATAAATATTCGATTTTTGTGTTTGCTCTCTAATAATTTTTTGTTTTGCATTGAGTCCCTAGTAAAACAACAATTTTGTTTTTAGTCCTTGATACTTTTTTTAGTCCTTGATAAATTAACAAATTTTGTATTTGCTCCCTAATAAATTAGCAAATTTTATTTTCGTCCCGACTAATAAAAAATGGAAAAAAATTATTAGGGAGCAAACACAAAATTTGCTAATTTATCAAGGACTAAAAAAAGTGTCAAGGACTAAAAACAAAATTGTTGTTTTATTAGGGACTCAATGCAAAACAAAAAATTATTAGGGAGGAAACACAAAAATTAGATATTTATTAGGGATCAAAAACATATTCAAGTCAATAAATAATTACAAATCTTCATAGAATTTATTGCTAATTGCCTAATCCTATAAGCCTTTAAACACAAATCATGTCCCTGTTACAAACGTGCTAATGAAGGATCCTCACCTAAATGGCTAATGTTGTCCAACTTATAACTATGGTTTTTTGTGATTCTATTGCTGCATCACTATGATAATCCGCAATTCCAAATATGATGGAACTGAAATAATTATTAAGTAATACTCAGGAAAAAACTTCCTGAATCAATTATTTTTTAGACAAGTGATAAATGATGAGCACGAACATTTATCTTGTATATTTGCACACAAAAGTGGGTTATGATTGAGATGGTTTGTTAGGGAGAAAAGAGAAATACCTTTCAAGCTGGCAGCATCATTCAAGGAACGGAAATCCTTTAACCTTTTAGACAGATCAACTGCAGCAGTCAGCTTTGTGTCTTTCTTCTGGGCAGTTTCTGGTTCAGTGTATACTTCCTGCTCAATCTCCCTCACCTAAAATGGAATACACTCAGATTTATAGAAAGATGTATTCTTAAAAAATATATATACCAGAAGTTGAACCACTGGTGTATACTGTATCGCTGGCCTAGCTTTAGCCTCTCAAAAGGAAAACAAACTAGGACATTGCTATGACTGTTGAGAAACACATTTTGGCATACCCAAAAGTTTAAAAAATTTCTCACTTATATAGAAGTTAAATTTTCAGATATGTATGACTAAAGCTCACACTGTATAGAGATGATTGCAGTGAAGACCAAACATGCAATAGGAGAAATTAAAGGAAGAGGAAGTGATTATGTGTGCATAAATAGCCATGTTGAAGAAACAAGGCTTCATTATACTTGATTTAAACTTCTGAATTCCCATACTTGACCCACCTACCATGATGTCTAAGTGTCTAACTTTTGAATGTTAGACACTGGGCAATTTTAATTTTAAGTAAATGAGTGTCTGATTACAATAGATATGATGAGGCATATCAGTGATGGTGGCATGTTATATGAACACGACCAGCTGAAGAACTAAAAGTTTACAATTTATATTACTCTGATCAAGCTTTGTTCAGGAAAAATGCAGATTTACACAATTGAAAGCAATGAAGTCAGTGAATTGCAATATAATCTCACTGGTGTGTCGTAGTAAAAAGGAAAAGAGAAGAAAAAAACACACAGACAAACAGAGGGATTTGGCTGAAACAATAAAAAAAAGAATTAGTATTGTGCAAGAAATGAGTTTAACAAAGTATATCTTAATTCATGTTACATTTAGAGATGCAGAGGCAGACAGATAAGCTATCAAGTCACTAGTAAATAGAAAATTCGGTATAGGGCAGAGCAGAGGCTTTGTATGTGAATAATTTGAAAAATGACCTCCTTTTAGTTTTCCATCTAGACAATGAATTGAAAACCACAACAAAGTTCTGGGTTTGTTCCAGAACATCTGAAATAAGCTATCAGTTGGTCAGAAAAAGTGCAAGGATTTTTTAATTGTATGTCCCTCTCTAAGTTATACTGTTGACATCTTCAGCATCATTAATGTGCAACCATAGTAATAACAAATATAGTGAACAAAACTAATTCCAAACTCACTCTTTTTATCAGTTCCACCGGTAGCATGGCAAGTCGAATCTCTTCAGATTCCTTAATGTAATTGAGTTGAGCTGTAATTAAAAACATCAAATTTAAAATGAAGAACATATGATGCAGGCAAGTTTAACAAATACTTCACATTATATCACTATCAGTCTATTATAGGCATTTTAAAAGTAGAATCAGTGTCATTATAAGATAACTGTTTAGTCCAAAGTTCAAAAATATAATGTTTTCATTTTTCTCTGTCCATAAGTAGAATCAGTGTCACTATAAGATAACTGTTCTGTGTCTTTCTCTCCAAAGTTATCATAGATTAGCCTTTGTTCAAGTGAGTCCCTTTGTTCCACTGAATAAGGAAGACGACCAGTGACAATTTCAACTTTGAGATTTGCCTTATGTTCACTGAAGTTTGAACAATGGTACTCTCTAATAACATGCAAGGATTCAAATCCAAACCCATGTCACAAAATTCAAAACACTAGCCACAAGTTCAAACTTCATCACTTAAGGACCACCTACAAAGCTAAAATATTGAACTAAACTCACATATAACTGTGGGCAGCAAGCAAATAAAGTATGACAAAACCACTTGCCAAGAAATCCATCTTCTGATTTTAAACATCAGCACTTTACACAATCATGATAACTCAAACTCACAATTCTAAGGTCTAAGAACAACCACCAGATACAAAAATCAAAAAATTTTAAGAATACCCCAAATCACAATCTATCAAACAACAAAACCCATCATCCCCCCCTTTCCACTTAATCCAATCACACAAAAAGCCACAATCTTTACCCCAAAAATCTCAACTTTAGGACATGATCAACGAAATCACCGAATATCCATTATCCAATTCAACTACAAGGGTACAAATTTCCACAAGAAAGAGAGAAATTGAACAAAAAGAAAAGGACTAGCCTGAGTTTGAGTTAGCGTTGGAGAATTTGTTGCGGGTGTAAGCAGAGGTGAGAAAAGCATGAAGCAAGAAGATTGCAGTGATTATGTTAAGGAAACACACGACCATGGTTGCATTCCTGAAGGAGAATCTGAGCCTCCACCATTGCTGCACCTCCATTATTATTTTTTGGTTAACTTCGAAGACACATAGATTGTGGCAATCGATTTTTATTTGCTACTATATTCACGGTGTGGGACCTTAACGTGACTCCGAATTTGCCCACTTGGGAAAGGAAAGGAAAGTGGTAGCTACCAATGTCAACGTGGCTTCAGGAGTGAATTTTAAAGGGATTGTTAAAGGCACCTCCTAAATTGCTGAGGCTACTCCAAAGCCTACATAGGTTCTTCCTACCTATAAAATAGTACATTTTTGTTTTACTGCACAAATTACCTTTTTATTTATTTTACTACCTGAGATTATTGATCTTCTATTTTATTATATGACATCAATAAAAAGTCGTTAAGTCATGACGTGATATTATATTAGTCTATCACATTATTATTGATAACATGACATTCTGGGTGCGTTTGATTTGCTAAAAATACAGGAGAAATATAATAACATTGGACAAGTAGTTGAGTCACAAGAAATTTTTTTATATTATACGTTATTTGGTGGTCAAAATAATATAAATTTTACTATAAAATCATAGGTGTATTAGCAGCATCTTGATGACACAACACAGGAGAGGCAACTCCACCAAGGAGGCACGGCCCCTAATGCCATCAGGTGCAAGGCCGCCAAAGGGTCACGACGACAGCACGATGTGGCCTCGCCAAAGTTGGCCAAAAGAAAAAATATATATAGCAAGAATGAAGAAAATGACAATGGGAACATTTGAATAAATTAAAAATGAAAAGAAAAAAAAATAATGAACAAAATGGGAACAGAAGTAGTCCATACGACCCTTGTCGGCAGGCAAGGTGCCCATGTCGATGGCTAAGGTATGATGGTTGGAGAAGGAGGTTTAGAAAAGGAGGTACATATGGAAAATGAAAAAAGATGTGGGATAATGAAAAGTCAGAAAATAGAGATAATATTGTACTTTTACTTTTTGTTAGACACTGGATAAAAAGTTGTACAAAATTTTATGAGTTACAAGTTTTTGAATATTTCTCTAGTTCATCATTCTTTATTCTGAACTAACCCTCAATCATTCTTTAAATCAAATATTGGACAAATATTTTTATATTATTTAGTCTCTTATTTTTTACCGAAACAAATGCACCATCTATTAGTTTATCATATGATTACTTAATAAATCATCATTAATGATAGGTATTAAAATCAAACTTATAAAAATATTAGATAATAAAAAAATAATTTGAGTAGTAAAACCAAAATAACCTATTTTACATATATGAAAAACATACTCCATGAGTTGAATTTTCTATTCCCCTTCCCTTTTCTATTCTCTCGCACTCACTTCTCACACACCCACCGCCAGAAAAACACACCACTTCATATTCGTCTTCTAAAGTTAGCCTTCACGTGTACTTTTTGTTATTTTATTTTGTTCATTTCGCATGCTTAAACAAAAATATATTTTCTTCGGATGTTATATATATTGAGAGAAAGAATCCAATAGTATAAATTTAATAATTATTACGTTATTTTATAACTTTTAATTAAATAATATTTTTTTAAAATCCATTAGTTACGTTTTAAAAATTTCTTTCACATAAATTACACATGTAAAAGTTGATATTAATAAAAAATTATTTATTATTTTATTATTAAAATCAAACAAAATTTGACATAAACAATTTTGATAACATGCAGATATAATTCAACGGTTGGATTAATAAAAATTACATTTTATATCAAATTATAAAAATGATACAATAATTATTAAAGTTATATCACGGGTGTAATTTCATACTCCTCATTTATTTTTCTGCGCATATATCATTTTTAATTAAGTCATATTTGGGTTAATTAATAAAACTATACATTAGATAGATAGAGTAAGCAGTTGCTTTTAATAAAACTATACATTAGTAAAACTATCTTCTTTTATGTTAATTGCTATATAAATTATTTTATTTTCTTATATGAATTATAGAAACCCTAATTATTTTATCTATTGTATAATTTTAGAAATTATACGTTAATTTCTTTTAATCAGGTGTTTTTTTTTTGCATAGTTTCAATTATATTAATTGTGTTTAAATAGGTTTTTTTAAAAAAATTATTCGATAGATAAATTGATTTAATTTATATAAGAAAAATTAATTTTAATTATGGATCATTGTTGATTCATGTATTAATTTTTGCCCCCCTCATATATTTTTCTAGTTTCGTCTCTGATATTTTGTATCATGATCTTTGGATAGACTATAGACTTATTAGTTCATGTTATTGTAAGCTTATTCTGTCCTGATGTCCATTTACCTTTTTATTATACGTACTCTAACGTTTGCTTTTCTTGTTAGTGGTTGAATCGGGTAAATAAAAATCGATGACTTTTTCGGTACAATCTTAATTGTTCTCTTCTCTTACTTAGAGGACAACTGACGTAGTGATGTACAAACAGGGAAATCAATAGGTTCATATGGTTGGTGCGATCTCAAACATTGTTTTCTGTCGCATAAGACAAATAACATAATAATACACTCAGAATGAACAGTGTCCACATTTGTATAAGAACAAGTGTTTCGAAGCACCCACCGTTCACTTCATTTGTTAAGTTTTCACCAAAATCATTTTGAATCTACATCTTTTATTCCGTTTACATTATTAATTCAACATTTATTTTAGTCTATTACAATGGTGTGATTACACACACATATTATTATTGTACTCTAACTTGTAACATACATGCATGGTGTTAAAGTAATCAAATATTATAGAAGAGTAATGGCACTTTTGTTAAATTTTTCACAACACTTCTACATAGGAAGAGAAGAGAATTGTGAGATTAAAGGAATGATGTGATGAAAAATAATTTCAAAAAACATAAAAAAAAAGTTATGAAAAATTTAAATGAGAATAATATTGCAAATTTTAGAAAATCTCAACATTTGAATTTCAAATAAACAAATTTAAAGAGTGTTCTAACCCGCCTAAATGGCTAAATATAATATTTATTACACAATTCTTTAAATCTTCCCACTAAACAAATTAACAATGTAGATTCTGATATGCTCTTTACCTTGTGTGTATAAAAATAATATAATTCTTAATAATACAAGGTGCAATCTGGAAGAAGCTTACCATCTTTCTTCTATCCTCAGGGAATATGAACTAGCTTCTAGACAACATGTCAACCTCAACAAATAGGAGCTTTCTTGTAGCCGAAACGTGCCTAGTACAGGTCAACATGAACTACAACAGCCGCTTGGAGTTAAGGAATGGAGAGTTCCATGGCATACCAGGGACTTCCTATTACTATTGGTAGGTCCAAAACTCAAGTTTTCCAATCTGTTCGAGAAAAGGTCTGTAAGAAGCTAATTAAAGTATGGAAAAGGAGGTTTTTATTACAAGCTGGAAGGGAGATTTTGATAAAAACTGTAGTTCAAGCGATCCCCTCATGTTATGGGGTGCTTGAAGCTTCTAAATGTTATATGCAACCAGATTGAGAGTCTTGCAACTAGATTTTTCTGGAGTGTGAATACTTAAGAGAGGAAAATCCACTGGCTGAGTTGGGAGCTATCAAGATCCAAAAAACGAGAGGGGCAAGGATTTAGAATGATTTGAAGCTTTTAATAGAGCTCTGCTGGCCAACAATTAATACTGGAGATCGGCAACATGCAACAACTCACTCATGACCAGAGTTTTAAAAGCAAAACATTTTCTCCATTCGAGAGCTATGGAGGCAGATCGTGGACCTTGGCCGAGTTTTACATGGGCAAGTATTCATTTAGTCTAGGATATCCTAGAGGAAGGTACTTATTGGAAGGTGGGAGATGGGTTTCAGATCAAGGTGTGGACTGACAAATGGATTCTAGGAACTTGGGATCATAATAGAGTTGGAATTCTGATACCTGAGGAAGCGGACACAGATCTCAGAGTTTTTTGAACTCATTCTTAATTAAACTAGAACATGGGATGAACAAAAGATTCGGAGGTTGTTCCCACAAAATATTGCTGCTAATATTCTGGATATTCCTCTTAGGATCAACTCATCTGTGGACCAACTCACCTGGAAACACACAAATGATGGCTTCTACCCGGTGAAATCTGGTTATAATCAGGTTTTCCAAAAAAATTACAGGTGCAAAGCTTCTTCTATTTCTAACACTGGAACACTCTGGCAGAAAAAATATGGAAGGTTCAAGTGGAACCAAAATGCCAAAGCCTTATTTGGAGAATATGCAAAAATAGTGTTTGTGAGGGGAAACCTTCAAACAAAGATGGACATAGATCATGTGTGCCCTTGTTGTGGAGAGGAATATGAGTCTTTGGAATATGCACTCTTGTTACGTAAGGAAGTACAACCAATCTGGTTTGCTAGCCCAGTGAGTGGAAGAATGAGAAATGCCCACCAAAGCTCCTCTAATCAGTGGCTTGTGGATTGTTTGCAGCTGCAAGATGAAGAGTTCATGAAGCAAATTTTTGGTATTATTTGGTCTATCTTGTTAAGAAATGAATGAATTTTCAAAAGGAAACGACCTTGGCTGGAGATTATTTTTTTAATTTTTGATATTATGTTTGTAAAGAGGGAAGGAAATAGAGTAGCAGATTTGTTAGAAAGTCTGGCATACAGAATTTTTTGGTTCAATGAAATCTAGTATCTTTCTGTCACAAAAACAAAAATTTGTTGATGTAAAGTCCTCGGCTGCTAATATATAACTCGACTAGTTAGTTGCTAGTGTTTGCAGTGATCTTAACAACAGTGTGCTTATAGTTAGTTGCAGAGGAGATTACATTTTTGGCTTATTATATTTTGTACTGTATTGTGAAAATTTGAATTCACCTTTCGGTACATGTGTATGATGAAGTTTTTGGTTCTTATGGTACATATTGTTGTTGAAATCGAAAATCAAGAATGTGGTTGAACTTCATGAGGTGTGACGGTCAATGTCTTACAAGGTTTATCCGTGGTATCCACGCAAATCTCTCAGGATATAATAGGAACGTCTATGTCTTAGCAGAGCTAAAGTTACAAAACTCACAAAGAAAAATAATTGACCCAGAAATAAAAAGGGAGAGGGCTAAATAGATACAAAGAGAATACAAAGAGAAGCAAAGAAGAAACAAAGAAGAAACATAAAAGAAAAACTAAGAAGTCAATGGTCTCATTTCCTTTTAAAATCATTTTTCAAAAAAAAAAAAACTCCAGTCAACTTTTTTTTATCACCAATTATAAACCTATAATGCCATTGTCCCCTCTTGATTTTCACTTTTATTGGCATTAATAGAAAATTTGAATTTCAAATTTAAATTTAAATGTCATAACTTGTCCATTTAATTAAATATTTTTTCTAAGAAAATTCTTTAGAAATAAATATTAAAAATACAACAATCATCCACATATTTCAAAAGAATAAATTACATTTAATAAATAAAAGAAAATTCATGGGTCAACATGAGGTGTAATGCATCGGACTTGGTATAGCAAGCTATATGAACCTGACCTATACTAATAGGACTTAACACACAATTTAGTTGGTGTAGCAAGCTATATGAACCAAAGACACTTGGCGTGTGATAGTGGTCTATTAATCATAAGACACCTTAGCTTATTCATTTTTTTTACTAGAGGTTAGTGAAAAGAAATTTTTTTTCTATTCGATTTTAGAATAATTTTTTTGTAAAATACTTAAAATTATATATATATATATATATATATATATATATATATATACTTTTAAGATTAAGAAAGCCAATTAGCTAAATTAAAAACTATTCAATCTAACTAATCTAACTAATATTAATGAAATGTGGAAGCAGTAATAGACTTTTCATCAGTCTGTATACAAGGTTTTTCTTCCGCCCATTCTCTAACTAAAAAGGGAATTCCATATCCAACTTATCCTTATCCAATCTAATTCGAGACCCAGTAGATGGACACTACAATAGTTGTGTAGTGAAAGAACTATCATTTCTAAATTTATTGATTCCTTTTCACTACTTGAATCCGAGACGAAAATATTTACATATAGCATTTTTTATAATAAACCTGTTATCGTTGTGTTGCGCTACTAGGTCATGCGCGTGCCCAGTATTCATGAGTGCTCTAGAGATCTCTCCAAGATCTCATGCAAGCGGCCCCACTTGACACTCATATAGATGATTTCATCAAGTGCATGCTACAAATCATTTACCACCCATAAGGGATATGAAAATCAGTAAAAAAAATTTAAGAAGTAAAACTTTCTCCAACATATAAAGTTTACTATAAAGTTTATCCTCTCATTAATGCAGCTCTAACACTTTCTCACACCATAGGAAGTGACTAAAAGCAAATTGATAGAAATCAATTTGAGTGTTAGCAGAACTGACAAGTAACTTGTTTTTACCCATATGAACCTTCTTCATGGGATTTCTAATCACAAAGGTTAGGTTACCATCACTTGTTTGTTTTCAAGTGGCTTAAGTCCCATTCCCTTCGATGTTTCTAATATCATATTCCTTCCTAAGGGTTTTGTCAAAGGATTTGCCAAGTTTCCTTCTGACTTCACATAATCTGTGGAAATTGTTCCATCTTTTATCAGTTGCTTAACCACATTATGTCTCAGTTGTATATGACTATTTTTCCCATTGAATATTTTATTCTTACCCACAACTATTGTTGATTGGGAATCACAATGCATAGATATTGATGGGGTTGGTTTCATTCCCAAAGGAATGTTAGCTAAGAAGTTTTTCAACCACTCAGCCTTACTACCAGCCATTTCTAGAGCAACAAACTCTGACTCCATTGTTGATCTAGCAATAATAGTTTGTCTGGCTGATCTCCAAGCTACTGCACACCACTAAAAGTAAACACATAATCACTAGTGGATTTTGTCTCATCTGAATTAGAGATCCAGTTAGCATCACTATACCCTTCAAGTACTGCGGGAAATCCACTGTATTCAATACCATAATCCATGTTACCTCTCATATATCTCATGAGTCTAACAAGTGCATCCCAATGGTCCTGATTAGGACTATGGGTATATTTACTCAATCTGCCTACTGCATATGCAATATTAGGTCTAGAAAAGTTCACCGAATGCAATAAGCTCTCAATGATTTGTGCATATTGAGTTTGAGCAATTCATTCTCCTCTATTTTTCTTTAATTGAGAGTTAGCATCGTAAGGGGTACTCACTGACTTAAAATCATAATATTTATACTTCCTAAGAAGTTTCTTAACATAATGCTCATGGGATAGTAATATAATATCTCCCTTCCTTATAATTTTAACTCCCAAAATAATACTTGCTTCACCCATGTCTTTCATATCAAATTTAGATGCTAAGAAAGATTTAGTTTTAAAAACTATATCATTGCATGCACCAAAAATAAGCATGTCATCCACATACAAGCATATAATAACATGATCATCGTTCACAGACTTTGTATGCATGCATTTATCAGCATCACTACTAGAAAAACCATCAACAAGTAAAGTCTCATTCAATTTTTCATGCCATTGTTTAGGCGCTTATTTTAAACCATATAGGGATTTCAAAAGTTTGCACACTTTGTTCTCTTGACCATCCACCACACACCCTTTAGGTTGAGTCATATATATCTCTTCCTCTAAATCACCATTCAAGAAATTTGTCCTAACATCCATCTGATGAATCACTAACTTATGGATTGCAGCTAAGGCTACCAAAATCCTAATGAAAGAAATCCTTGTAACAAGTGCAAAGGTATCAAAAAATCTATGTTAGGTTTCTGAGTAAACCCTTTAGCAACTAACCTTGTCTTGTACTTATTTATAGATCCATCACGGTTATACTTTCTCTTAAAGATCCATTTACATCCAATAGGATTTGCACCCTCATGTAGATCTACTAAAGTCCATGTATTATTCTTTTTGATAGAGTCGATTTCAATCCTAATGGCTTTCTCCCAAAGGTTTGCATCTAAAGAACTAATGGCTTCTGAAAAACTTAAGGGATCATCCTTAATAAGATATGTATAAAACTCATCTCCAAAAGATTTTTTTGTCCTATGTCTTTTACTTCTCCTTAAATCCTCGCTTATAGGTTCACTATAGGTTTCAACTTGTTGTTCAAGACTAGAAATAGTACTGGAACTAGCCCTAGAATTCGGCATTCTTAGTCTCCATAATGGTGTCACACTCAATCATATCACTCTTAAGAACTAGAAATCTATAGGCAGCACTATGTTCAACATAACCAATAAACAAGCAATCAGAAGTCTTACATTTTATTTTCCTTTTCTTTGGATTGGGTAACATCACTTTAGCTAGGCACCCCCACACTCTCAGATATTTGAGGTTTGGTTTATATCCTTTCCATAACTCATAAGGGCTCAAACCTATTTTTCTTGTGTGGAATTCTATTTTGTAAAAAGCAAGCAATCAAGAGAGCTTCACTCCAAAGGTTGTTAGGAGCAGAGGAACTAACAAGTAAAACATTCATCATTTCCTTAAGGGTTCTATTTTTCATTTTTGCTACTCCATTTGACTCGGGTGAATATGGGGGGGGGGGGGGGGGAGGGGTTACTTAATGAATTAACCTTCGTTTTCACAAAAGTCATTAAACAAAGTATACTCACCACCCTTATCAGATCTTAACCTCTTGATTTTTCTATTCAATTGATTTCCAACTTCAGCTTTATAAGATAAGAACATATCAAACACTTCATCTTTGTGCTTAATTAGATAAACTTTAGTATATCTAGAGTAATCATCTATAAAGGTTACAAAGTAACTTTCACCTCATCTTGTCTTAGTTTGTTTTAAATCAACAATATCAAAATGAATTAAGCCTAGCAGTTTAGTTTCACGTTGTACTAAAGGACATGATTTCTTAGTTAATTTTTATTCAATATATATTTCACATTTCTTATTTTGTTTATTACTTATATTAATTAAACCTAGTTGTTGCAATTTCATAACATATGTTGGATTCACATGTCCTAATCTAGCATGCCATATATCATAAGAATCAATCAAGTAAGCAGAAGAAGATGCATTCTTATTAATCACTTAAGAAACATTGAGTACAAAGAGACCTGATCACAATAACCCTTCCCCATAAATACATTATTCTTAGTCATAATTATCTTATCAGACTCAAAGGAAACCTTTACCCCCAACCTTTCCCAGCAATGCTACAGAAGCAAGGTTAACTCTTATAGAGGGAACATGTAGCACATTATTCAAAGCAAGTATTTTCCTAGATATTAGCTTGAGAAGAACTTTCCCTTTTCCTTGAACCAAATTAGTTCTTGAATCACCAAGATAAGCTTGTTCTTCTCCATCCCCCCACAGTAGTGTAGGAGGTAAACATACTCTTATTAGCACATATGTGCCTGGTAGCCCCAAAGTCTACCACCCATTTTCTTACATTGGTGACAACATTCACTTGAGAAATGACCGGAGCAATAATGTCATCTCCTTCAACTAGGTTAGCCCTAGGCTTAGGAGGATTGTCATTTCTCACAATTCTATACCTGCACTGAGGAGCAAAATGTCCTGGCTTCCCACAAACAAAACAAACTCCTTTTTTTCTTGAAAGAAGGATTATAAGCAAGAGCACGTGGGATGGGATTAGAAGGAACAACACATGGGTTATTATATTGTACTTATTCTTGTTATTGTGATCAGTTTTGTTGGCATACCTCTTATGAAATGGTTTGTCTTGTACCATGTCTACTTTGGCAGACATTGCTTTGGTCCTTGCTGCAACACTTTCCTTCCTATTTGTATCTTCAATGATAATGTGGATGATAAGGTCTGACAATGACATCTGTTTGTGCCTGTGCTTTAACTGTTGTTTATATTCTGTCCAGGACTCCAACAACTTCTCAATCAATAGTTCAGAAAGGAACTTGTCAGGAATAGAGATGTTTTCAGTCTTCAGGTCTTCCAGTAGTTGTGGTATTCGTTGATTTGTACCTTGATGTCTTTTTTCTTCGTTCATGGTCCTGTGGTAGTAGTTGGCAATGATGAATCTCTGTCTGAATATGTCCTCAACAATGTATTTGAGTATGAGAGAGTCCCATATCTCTTTGGATTCCTTGTAAGAGCAATGGACATCAAATAGATCATTAGACAAGGCACTTAACAAAGTGTGATGGCATACCTTATTGGCTTGAACCCATTGTTGAAGTTGACTAGCATCAGCATCACAATAGTTTTAGGAGTGGAAAGAGCAAAGACAACTACATGCATGTCCAACAAGGTATGAACACATTCTTGCCAGGGATGAAAATTTTGGCCAGTGAAGACCTCAATTTTTGAGACATCGGGCAACGACTTAGCAAAGATTGTTGTCGGTGGCGTGGGGTTGGAAGCGTCGACATTGTTGACAAGTTTTGTGGCTTCATCCATGAAAAATAAACCTTTTAGATTGTTGTTGTTGAAGTCAAAAATCAAGAATGCGGTTGAACTTCCTGAGGCGTGTCAGTCACTTTCCTAAAAGGTTTATCCATGGAATCCCACGCAAACCTCCTAGGATACAATATGAATGTCTTAGCAGAGCTAAGGTTACAGAACTCGCAAAGAAAAATGATTGACCTAGGAGTAAAGAGGGAGATGGCTTAATAAATGCAAAGAAAATACAAAGAGAAGCAAAGAAGAAGCACAGAAGAAACAAAGAAGAAAAACTAAGAAGAAGTCAATGACCTTATTTCCTTTTAAAATCATTTTTCAAAAAAAAAAAAAAACTTCAGCCAACTTTTTTTTTGTCTTTTATCACCAATTATAAGCCTATAATGTCATTGTCCCCCTCTTCATTTTCACTTTTATTGGCATTAATATAAAATTTGAATTTAAATGTCATAACTATTAAACAAGTGGTATCAATCACTTAAGAGGGGGTGAATTAAGTTTAAAAAATTTCCCCTAACAAGTTTTAGTTCTCTTTAAAAGAAATATGCAGACTTTAATATGCAGAAAAAGAAGTAATAAACAATTTACTTGATGCTTCTTTAAATATGCAAGGTAAAATTAAACTACAATAAAGTAAAAGAGTTTAGGGAAGAGAGAATTCCAAACTCTGTTTTATACTGGTTCGGCCACTCCCTGTACCTACGTCCAGTCCTCAAGCAATCTACTTGAGATTTTCACTATACTTGTAAATTCCTTTACAACTTCTGAACCACCCAGGGATACTTTTCCCTTGTGTTCAGAAAACTTACAAATCAAGAGACCCACTGCCTCTTGATTACAACAACAGTTTGCTTTTAAAGTACAAAAGATGTTTTTCTCTCTTTAAGAGAAGAATGATACAACTTGAAGAACTTATAAGAATCCTTAATAGTTTTGCAAGTGTTTGGCCAAAGGTTTTCTTGTGAGAGAATAGGATAATGAAATTCTAAAAAACTCTGAAGAATTTCGAACACAAGTCAAATATTTATAGGCCTTTGGTGGCCTTTCAAAAACTTATGAAGAGATGTGACTTTTCAGAGTTATTTTTGAAATTTCCTCACTGATAATCGATTATAGACCTGTGGTAATCGATTACACAGTTAATTTTTTAGGAGTCATGTCTTTTCAGTTTAAATTTCAAAATCTTCTGTGACTGGTAATCGATTACACAATAGTGGTAATCGATTACAACTTTTAAAATTCAAATTCAAACTTTTTGAAAGCTGCTCAAAAACATTTTTGCTTCTGGTAATCGATTACAGCCTTTGGTAATCGATTACCAGAGAGAAATACATATGTTTCAAAGATGTAAAATTACTTTAAAAACTTTATAAGAGATTTGAAAACTTAAGTCTTTTAAGGCCAAACCTTTGCAACCTTTTTAAGAGATTCTTTTAACATATAAAAGACTATTGTGAATCGTTTCTCTTGATCTTGACTTGAATCAACGTGGAATAGCTTCAATCTTTTGGCATCATCAAAATTTTCATACAACATATGCACTTACAATAACTTTTCCATTTTATTAAATATTTTTTTTAAGAAAATTCTTTTGAAATAAATATTAAAAATACAACACATAGTCTTGTTACTAGCAAATGTTCCTAAAATGCCTAAAGTATATGAGCTGCCTAAGGTCACTGGTTTCCCAAAATCTAAGCTGCCTAAGGTTCCTGAGATGATTAAGGTCCCTAGATTCCTAATGTTCATAAAGTTCCTAAAATATTTTCAACCACCAATCCTTGAGTTTAAATTATGCCTTTAGTGGTCTTGCCCTAAAGTCATAACTGGCTACATTCCGGTGCCTAGTTCATGAGTTTGATGAATTTTGTTAATTTCTACTTGTGTATAATGTGTTGTAGCCACTTGAAAGTGAATGTCTTGGTTTACTAGTATTTTGACCTTATTATTAGAAATACAAATAGATAGATATATGTATAGTGTGTGATATAAATTAGCTCTTGATTTGTATATTTTTTGTTTTAATTGTTGTTGTAAGTCATTCAGATTGATCTTAGATTCTTAGAATGTGAGTTTAGGCTTAACTCAATCCCAAAAGCTAGCTTAAGGGGTGAGGGTTGTCTTTCACTTATACACTCTAACTTTGTTTTATCTTTAGTCAATGTGGAACTTACCCAACACAACCATAGTTATTTTGTTAGGACATTATGAGGCAATATGACCATTTCCTAAACACTTAAAACATTTAATAGAACTCATTTTTGAAGAAGTGGGAGTAGGGTTAGAATTATTTTTACCAAGGACAACACTTTTTTTCATGATATTTAAATGAAGAAAATATGTTCTTTGATTATTGATGGGGGTAGTTGCACCAATGTAGTTAGCCAAAGATTGATTGAAAAGCTTGTTTTGAAAACTTCCCTTCACCTTAAGCCTTACAAACTACAATGGTTGAGTGAGAATGGGGAACTAGTTGTAGATAGACAAGTTTTGATATGCCTCTCCATTGGAAAATATGTTGATAAGATACTGCTTGATGTAGTCCCTATGGAGGATAGCCATCTCTTACTTGGAAGGCCATAGCA
This sequence comes from Glycine max, assembly GCF_000004515.6. Lineage (NCBI taxonomy): Eukaryota > Viridiplantae > Streptophyta > Magnoliopsida > Fabales > Fabaceae > Glycine > Glycine max. The sequence continues at coordinate 30,789,340 of NC_038256.2, read as the reverse complement.
GTATGATAGGGATGTTGTCCATAATGGTGTCACAAACAAATTTTCATTTGTACATAAAGGGAAAAAGGTGACCCTCACACCTTTGTCTCTAAGTGAGGTTTGTGAGGACCAAATAAAGATGAGTGAAAAGAGAACAAGGATTTTTCTCAATACACTCCCTCACGCCCAACACTTTTTGGGCTTGGTGCGTGAATAACGTGGTAGGTGACCATTTGAATTAATCTTGAATATGCTCTAATAATATCTTAGATTCTTCGAATATTAGTTTAGGCCTAACTCAACCCCAAATATTAACTCAAGGGGTGAGGGTTGTCCCTCATTATATACTCTAACTTGGTTTTATCTTTAGCCAATATGAAACTTGGATTTTTTTTCCAATAATTGATGTTTGAATATGCTATGTTAGGAGGTAAATAATTGGAGAAATAATAAAAAATCAAATGCATAATTAAATATTTAATATTCATAATTTTAATATCAGGCCTTCCTCATAAGTTTTCTAATTTTGTAAGTCCTTGTATAAGTTTTCTAATTATGTAAGTTTCTTGTCGCATATATAGATTATGCAGATAAATAAAATCTGGACATAGGAATGAAGAGAAAATATTAGCAAAGTTCTTCTAAAGCTATAATTTCTTGATTCATTGTGTATGCATGTATCTCTAGGGATATCATGAAAAAATATGTGACAATGTGACATAAGGCTTATCAATATCAATACGAGAAACAAATTAAACCAAAATATATTCAAAACAAATTCAATCACAATATGATTAGTTTCGACCCCTTTCAAACTATTCCTTCTATTAGGTACTAGAGGCTATCAAGGTTAATATCTCAATAACTACAAGTTAAAATGAGTAACAACACACTACCCTATAAGTAGGGCTTGAACCTGAAAAAAAAAGTTTGTATGAAAAATTAACTTGTGAAACATATGATATTGACAAGAAATGAAGATAAAGATATTGAATGGCATGTAGTAACTTCAGTCAGGATTTACAAGATAGGGTAAGAAATCAAATCATGCATCATGTACTCGATTTATAACTTCACGAACATTAACTTATTGTCTATTATTCTTGTTCAGAAAACTCTCTGTACAATGTAGAAAATAATCAAATATGGTGATCTCCTTCCTATACCTGCGATGCTCAATCAACTCTCCTTTGTCATTAAGTCTCACTAATGTATAATAGCCACCTGATCCCCAAATTTACCATTTTTGTTAAAGAAAATTGGAGAAAACATAGAGAAACAAGGATAATAATTAGTAGTAAGTAGAACAAATGATGAATTGGTCCAAGATGATTGCACTTTTTATTTCTTCATCGTCCACATCTCAACCATTGTAGTCCTGGACGACATGTGGTAAAGCATGGAACAGAGGCACAAACATCCTCCCCTCTGATATATTTCAAAACCTACCCAACGGCTACATCATGTGGCACCGAAATCTCTGATAATTTCCTTTCCATCACATCAAATGCAATAATTATGCCAATGTTATTAATAGATTCAACAAACCAATGAAGAGCACCATTAAAGAGAAACCTATTGCGCCATCCATTTCCACGATAATATTGAACAATAAGCTCAATGCAACTCCATGATTTGGTTCTCAGAGAGAAACATTGGACTTCCAAATACCTACTAAATGTGTTTAGCTTCACTAGCTGCCTCATAGTCATTAGTTGATGAGTCATACATGTAAAAGATATACATACTGATCTAAAAATGCAAATGAATTTAAATGACATATTCAGATTAAACAGTGGAAGCTAAACAACACAAGCGTACCTCCAGCCATTGCAGATCAAACACGAAGCGGCGCAAACACGAACCCGAAGTCAACTTTGTTTTTCCAGACCCTTACTCACTCAAAATAGATGGTGTATTTTTCTGAATCAAGAAGTAGACTTGGTGATTCAAAACTGAGAGCACCTCATCCTATTTATAGAGTATGTCCATCATAGAGTTCAACCAATTTTGATCAGAATGTGGGTTTGAGGATAAGGACGTGAGTTTGTTACTGAACATTGCAGAGATAAGGATTGAACGTGGGAGGAAAATGGAGCAAATTCAGAAAATAAATTCCCGAAAAAACTGCAATGGCAAAAATAGAGGAACGTGGACCCATCCGAAAATTCATACCTAAAGCCACATAGATATCCATACATCTTCATAGTGTAAACAAGTTTAAGTAGGCCAGTTGACAGATTCCATGTGATGAAATCAATGTAATCAATGCACTCTTTCATAAAGAGTATCCTCTGTGAGAACCTATGATATTTGCCCAGTCTCCATACATGCATGTTAAACAATGATCCAACTGGAGACTTAAAGATTACATTCGCATAATCATCGTGAAGTGGTGCTTCTATGTCTATCGAATTAACTTCCCAACCTCTAGAGAATCTAAAAATAAGTCGGTGAGTGCGTGCGGCGACTACCTCAAAATGTGATCTGGTGAATTGAGGATGGGAAATGAGGGAAAGCCATGACTTACACACGCACTTGAAACACGATAAAGATCTCATCATAACCTTAAAGAATTTCTATGATCATATCACCAGGGAGGGTGAGAGGGGGAGTGGTCTTCCTCTTCATCTTCTTTACCAATTGCTCAACAATGGAATGAGTATACGGGGAAAAAAAAGTACACCCCATTTTTGGGTGAATGAATCTAGTGGGTGAAGGAAAAACTGTGTTCATAACATGTATTGCCGAATAAAAGGAATCTATTTTATATCTAAATTGTATTTAAAATGATAAGACTACTTTAAACATGTACCTGTTGATAAATTCTTGAACCATAAAAAGTTTGTTAATAATGTAAAGACTCCACATGTATTCATACTAAGACTAAACTTTACTATCAACTACTTTGATTAACGGAACAAAAAAATTTATAACATGATGAAAAAACCATTTTTCCAAATAAATTGGAAGCCACTCTTACAATATCCATTTTATGCCATTTGGAACTTATCTTTTTGTTACTTTCTGATCGAGGCCGTACCCGAATCAAATAAACATTAAAATGTAGTAACTAGGAAGTGATCCTAGATCGTTTCCCAACGAGCAATGATATTGATCAGAATCTTGAAATGCAACCTCAACATCAAAATTTAGTACTAGTTGAGGAGTTTGACTAGACGAGTCAGAAACATCCGAAGCAACCAAAAACCACAACACCCAAAAAGTCTCAAAGACAAATCAAAGCACCTGGAAGATATGGCTTTGATAGTATAGTGTCTTATGCACCTCAAGTAGCAAAAGAAATCAATTCATTTGAACCAACCACTTATCAGGAAGCAATTTCCAATTCTGAAGTAGAAGAGCGGATGATGGTTATGAATGAAAAGATGGAAACCCTTCAGAAAAGCCAAACTTGGGATTTATTTGAATTACATGAAAGCAAATGAGTAGTGGGATACAAGTGGATCTTCAAGAAGAAATTTGGTTCATCAAGTGATGAAGTCATCAGGTATAAAGCATGTCTGGTAGTAAAAGGCTATAGTCATAAAAAAAGAGTGAACTACAACTATGGCACCCTCTACCCCATACATATATGTACTAATAATAAAAGAAATAAGAAATCAAACTTAATTAAAAGTTTTTAAAACACATTTAAATACAAGCCTTTCAAAAGGGTAAAAGGCTCACATTCACCTTTCTAACATCATAATAAAACTTGTCCAAATAAATAATAAATTCACTTCGGCTCAAAACAAGACCGTCTAAAACTTCATACAATTAATATAGAACATATACCCTAATATCACATCCTATCAGAACATTATGTTTTCGTGTCCTCTAACATCAGGTTCTTCATAGTCATCCACCTAATGAAGAGTTATCACATTCCTAACTAATGAAGAGTAACGAGATAACATGTAGGTGTAAATATCATAAAAATAAAATAAAACTTACTTAAACATAGCTCACATCATTTCACCACTTTGTCTCCCAACATCACATCATAACACAACATGTCTCATTCATCTTCACAACATTCACGTACTCAAGGATCAACACACAATATCACCAAGTCAATCAATATTGATCAATACACAAGCGTTATGCAACATATACACTAAGACTCAATCCTATATGCAATGTGGTACCATGTTAGTGAAAAACCTCGTTGGGCGCCTAGGAGTACATGACAAGACAAACCACACACTAGCAAGTCAAGTCACTCTCACTAGGTAATATCATAGGGAGACCAGTCAGGGTCACAGTATTTTGCAAGAATGCTCTAACCATATGGGATCAACATAGGCTTAAAGGAGCACTCAAACAAGGTGACCCCCAAGGCCTACACTCCGAAGAGTCTGTCAGGGCCTCTCCCTCCTGATTCAGGTCCAACCCAGAAAACATTTTAGCATACAGACTCTATCTATGAATTGTACTAAACACACGACTCCTCAATTGTTCTCAAATAGTTTATCTCGTCGCCCTTAAAGGGTCTTAACATTAACTCATCGCCCTTAAAGGGACTTAGCATTAACTCGTCGCCCTTAAAGGGTCTTAGCATTAACTTGTTGCCCTTAAAGGGACTTAACATTAACTCGTCGCCTTTAAAGGGACTTATAGTCGTGTGATTGGACAATTCATAGTTCACAACTCAATACACACAACATCTCAATCACATACATACACAATTTATCTCATACACTCGATTTCAATCACAATGGTATAATCTCAATTAACATGTTATCACACCTCATGAATCATATACACTTTACCTATGAACTATGCAATACACACAACTACTCAATTGTTTTCAAAATCATTTTAACTCATCGGGTTCCCATAGTGAATCCCATCACAGTACACATTGCCCTTAAAGGGTCTTACAATTGTGTGATTGCACAGTTCATAACTCACAACTCAATACACACATCTCATCTCCATACACATGTATTTCATCATTCATCACGTGTTCAATTTATCACATACTCACAATTTGAATCATCATTTCATAATCTCAACATAACAATTTATACAAACGATTTATCACAACATGGGGAGTAAAACCCCTCAAATAATTTCTCACAATTATATTAAAATCAATTAATCAAAATCATGGATCAAAACACAAAAACATCAAGAGCACTCAAGTTTATCGATCAATTCTAATCAAAACATCAATTGGTACGTAGAACACAACAATATTGTATTTATAATCATAAAGGAAAAATTTTAATTCAATAAACATCCCAAAATAAACCCAATTTAATCCTCAAGGATCCCTACACATGTTCATTCTAACCCCAATTGCGATAAACTCATCACTTACCTCTAAGTGGGCTCACGTATGTTCCAGCAGCGATAATGGCATCTCTAGCAATTTCTTGAGATTTCACAAGTTTCTCCTCTGATTGCTCTGATAGGATTCCCAAACGTTAGAGAGAATGAGAAGGGATTGCAGCCTCCATTTGTACGGTCTTCGTGTGATTCCATTATCTCCCTCCATGAATATTATCTCCAAAATCCCAACGGTGAAGATGTGTGAAATTGAATCTCTAACAACATATCAAAATTTAACCATAATCCAACGGTTAACGAATCCGGAATCGTAGTTTTACCGAAACAATTTTGGGTTTCTGCGGGAGAAGAAAAGTCTACAGTATGAAGTGTATTTCTCTCAACTCAAACATGATTTCTAAATTCCCAACGCTGGAAAGGCTCGGAATTGAGTTGCTAATGTGGTGCTAAAATTTCATGATGGTCCAACGGTGAATGAGGCCGAGATCGTTGTTTTTCTGAGACAGGTTTAGTGGTATACGGGAAAAAGAGAGGGTTTTGGGAGGAGAAGAGAGAAAAATGAAAATGAGGGAAAGAGGAGGCATCGTCAGTCTGAAAACTGACCTAACAACGCTATTTATACCTAGGGCACTCATAACTTATTATTTACTCTATTTATTTATTTTTATTATTTCATAAAAAGAAACTCTATTTTATTATCTATCAAATGAATAAATAAAATATTTTTATTTTATTTTCTCTCAAACCATTATTTTATTATAACTATTTTTCTTTATTTATTTAATTATAAAAATCTCATCATTCTCTAAAATTTTATTTACAAAAAATGGGATGTTACAACAACGAGATCTTCTCTCCAGTAGTTAGACGCACTTCAACATGTGTCTTATTGGATCTTGTAACAACTCTGGACATGGAGTTAGAGCACCTCGATGTCAAAACAGTCTTTCTCCATGGAAGATTGGAGGAAGACATTTTGATGCAACAACTTGAAGGTTTCAAGGTGAAAGGGAAGGAAAATTTTGTCTATACGTTGAAGAGGTCTTTCTATGGGCTGAAGTAATCTTCAAGACAGTGGTACAGGAGATTCGATAAGTTCATTGTTTCTTATGGTACAGCAGAAGTCCCTAGGTTTCGTGTGTCTATCATAGTAAGGTGGTGGATGGTTCCTACATCTATCTGGTACTCCATGTGGACGACATGCTTATAGAATCTCAAGCCAAGTCTAAAATTCAAAATCTGAAATCACTACTTAATAGAAAATTTAAGAATACAAATATGGGAGTTGCATAAAAGATTTTGAGCATGGAGATTAAGAAGGGTTGAGTCAAAAAGAAGTTTTTCTTATTTCAGAAGGAATACATTCAGAAAGTGTTGAATCCTTTTGAGAGTTGTAGAAAACTAGTTTGTACTCCTTTGACAGCATTCATTCGTCTCACTAAACCTAATGCCACTCAGTCAAAATCAGAAAGGGAATACATGTCTCGTAATCCTTATGCAAGTGTTGTAGGTAGTCTCACATATGCAATGATGAGCACAAAATTGGACCTAGCAAAAGCAGTTAGGTGCATAGGTATACAGGTAAACTTAGGAAGCAACATTGGCAAGCTGTGAAATGTATATTCAAGTACCTTAAGGGTACAACTGATATTGGATTGGTCTATCAAGGTGACATATCTTGTGTCCCTGCTGGATATTTAGATTCTGACTACGCTGCAAATTTTGATGCAAGAAGATCTGTGACAAGGTATGCATTCATAATTGGCAATTCACTTGTCAGCTTGAAGGCTACACTTCAACTCATGATTGTCTTGTACACTACAAAAGCAAAGTACATGGTTCTGGTAGAAGAAACAAAGGAAGGTATTTGGCTGAAAGGTCTTATTAGTAACCTCATGTTTCCACAAGATAAAGCTATCATTTATTGTGACAGTCTAAGTGCAACTTGTTTAGCTAAAGATCAAGCCCATCATGGGAGATCTAAACATATTGACCACTTCATCCATACTAAGAAGCATATTGCAATCTAGAAAGTTTATACGAAGGAGAATCCAACTGATATATTCACAAAGCATGTTCTTCAAAGTGAGTTCATTCATTGTTTGGATCTACTTAAAGTAAATTGCTAGGAATAAATAGTATTACAACTGATTCAAAATCGTTATTGAACCAAGATGGAGATTGTTGGAAGAAAGAGTTGATGTCATTGAAAGAGCTGACTAGACAACATTATTTGTATAGTCCAATCTTGTTCTCTATACTAGATGTTGTCTTCTATCCAATGGAGCATCTAATCAGGTTTAACAATGTATCGTCCAATCTATTTATTCTGTCTGATTAGATGGTTCATTAAAAATGTTCTGTGTTGTAACTATTTTAGTCGTTGTAATCGTTTTTCAATTATTTTGTTAGCTGTCAACTCCTATAAGAAAGGCTAGTTAGAGAGAGATTATGAACTCAATCTTTATTGTACTATTATTTTGTTTAATCATAATAAAATTTTGTGTGCATTATCTTTATTCTCCTTCTATCATTTGTTTTCATATTTGTCAGTCTTAATACTAATGTCAGTTTACTGATGCCGGTTTTGTCCTATGAACTGGGAAGCTTCTAATGTCAGTTTTGTGCTGGGAACTAGGAAGCTTCTGCTCAAGATAGTTTATGCTCAAGGCCCATTCTAACTTGAGGTTTCCAACCAGAAACCAGCTATAGATAGCCTTAGAAGATAGGGAGAGAAGGAGAGAGATATCTCTTTAATTATTGGGCTCACTGATCTTACTGATTAGGTCATGTATCTATGTATTATGCATAGACAAGGGTTTCAAAATTACAAGAGCATTAGCCCCCTACTTGTCACCAACACTTGTATCATTAACACGTTGTCTTAACACAATTGTACCTTTAATTGCTCCTGTGTCAGGAAAAGGATTGGGTAGCAATGACAAGGCTCACACCTCTTAGGTTTTAATAAAAGATATGCTTTATTTATAATCATTATGTTCTACCTTATTCATCAACACCACCCTAAGATTTTATATTTGGTAGTTATAGACACAAATAAGTTTAATATGTCTTATTATTTTTCTTTTCACATCATTTTGCTCTTATTAGCTTGGCAGATGGAATTTGTTGCCAGCTTTGCATATCGCTTTCTTTTAACTGTCTATATTAGAGTAGAAGAGTAAAGTTACTCCTTTTCTATTTTTTTAACTAATGTTGGTTAGTTGTATTAGTTAACTCAACTAACTTAAGGTTAGTTGACACTTACGAATGTTAGTTGTATCAGTTGTCTAACACTAGTATAAATACTAGAGGTGTAACTATTTTCAGTTGAGTTAGTTAATATCAAAACTCGATTTTCAAGTTTATGATTTTCTCTTCTTTCATTTCTAAAATCCTTTTATGGTATCATAGAGATTTGTTTGATCTTGAGCTTCAACAATGGCTTCTACAAACAATTTTCAACCTCCTTCTCCCCCTCCACCACTGTTTTCTTCAACTCTGGTGGCTGATTCTATTCCTCAACCGATTCTGGTTTCTCAACCGGTTCCAACGAAGATCCCTCAGTCTATTCCGACACTAACTCCAATTCCAGTTGTTGTGACACCGCTTTAGATGATTTTGACTCCGGTCGCTGCGGCATCCTTGTCTTTACAATCCCATCCTTCTACCTTATTCTCACATGCGATCTATGCAAAATTGACCAATAGGAACTACTGGTTGTGGTGTCAGCAAGTAGAACCAGTGTTGAAAGGTCAACACCTTCATCACTTTCTTGAACATCCTACAATTTCTCCATGATTCAGAACCCTAGTTGATCACGACCTTGGAATCGCTTCTCTTGAGTATCTTGCTTGGGAATCATATGATCAACTTCTATTATCATGGCTTCAATCTACAATTTTTAAAGAGGTTCTTCCTAGGCTTCTTGGATGTTGAACTTTGTGGCATTTGTGGGATAAACTCCATTCTTATTTTCGTTCCTTGATCCGTACAAAAATATGACAACTACGAATTGAACTTTGCAGCATGCAATTGGAAAATAGGTCAGTGTCTGAATATCTACTTCAAATTCAAACTATTATGGACTCTATTGGTTCAATAGGAGTAACAATCTCTTTGGATGAACATCTTGATGTTGTTCTTGAGGGCCTACCAAGGGAGTATGTGTCTACAATGTCTTTGATTTGCAGTAAGTTTGAACCTCTTTCCATTGATGAGGTTGAAAGATTACTGCTAAGTCATGAATCTAGGCTTGATAAATTTCAGAAACATGACTCCCAAACTATTCTTAATCTGACTCAAGGGTTTCTACTTCTAATAGTTCTGTTAATTTTACTCAAGGAGCTTCAACCTCTAATAACTCTGCATATGTTCAACCTATTCAAGTGGTTCAAAATTTTCAAAGTTCCTCTAATGGCAGTTCTACTACTCAGAACTTTGATGCTCAAGCCAATATTACTCAAGGGAATTATAATAATTCCAATAACACTAATAATGGTAACATATTTTTTAACTTCGACCAAGTTGGTTGTGGCTATGGTGGTCGAAATGGAGGAAGAAGTAATGTTGGTAGAGGTGATGGTCGTGGTCGTGGAAGGTTTGAAAATATTCAGTGTCAAGTTTGCCCTAAATATGGTCATGAAGCTTCATTTTGTTATTATCGCTATGAAGGTTATACAATTTGATTGCGGTGGAGAATACAAACTTTTCTCTAAAGTTCCTGAGTGAATTGGGTATTCAGCATAGATTAATCTATCCGCATACTTGTCATCAAAATGGAGTCATAGAAAGGAAGCACATGCATATAGTAGATATGGGTTTAATTTTGTTATCTCAGGTTGCTATGCCTCTTCGCTATTGGGATCGTGCTTTTCTTACTGGGTGTATTTAATCAATAGACTTCCTTTGACATGTATTCAAAATGTTGTTCCTTTTCATAAGTTGTTTCACTAAATTCCAGACTACTTATTCCTCAGAATTTTTGGTTGTGCTTGTTTTCCCCTTTTAAAACCCTATAATTCTCATAAACATCAATATAGATCACAAAAGTGTCTTCTTAGGCTACTCCTATTCACACAAAGGCTATAAATGCTTAGCTTCAGATGGCAGAATTTACATCTCTGAAGATGCATTATTCAATGAGTCAAAATTTTCTTATCCTACCTTATTTCCTTAAGAACCTTCTACTTCCAGTGATTCTCAACCTATTCCCACCCCTCTCACTATTTTACCCACTATTCCTATTTTTGTTGGTGCACAATCCTCCCAACTATCCACTGCATCTATACAACACCAACACTCTTCCTATCATCCTACACCAGAACCTAGTATTTCCCCTCCAACCACTTTTGCTTTTGCTTCTGTTTCCGAACCTAAACCTATCCTTGAACCTGTTAATCCCTCTCCCATTATTACCTTTTCTCGCCTTTCACCTGAAGTTACTTAATCCTCTCATCCTTCTGAACCTTTACAGCCTACAGCACCAACTCAACATTTGCTCTTTCACCAATTTTCTGTGAAAAGTATACTTGGGAGGAAAAAGATGTTTAGACACCTTAATACTTTTAGACACCTAGAGAGAGACAAAAAAGAGAAAAAAATATAAGTATGATAGGTGATGTGATGTGATAGAAAAAGAGAAAAATGAGAGGTATTAATGTGATGTTTTAAATAGAGGAGTGTTCAAATATTAATACTTTACTTGAAATTGAGTTTTTTAAATTAGTGGTACTATTGCTTTTAGGGGGTGCGTTTGGTAGGGAGATTCTTAAGTTTCCTAGAAATCTTAGGTTAGGAATCTTAAACTCATGTGTTTGGTATGTATATTTTCAAAATCATTCCCAAGAATCATTTTTTTTCTTAATTAAGTTTTTGAGTTTATTAAAACATTCCCATGAGAGAAGGTGAAAATCGAACTTTCCTAAGTTAAAAAAAGAGATTTTACTGTGATAAAAGTAATTAAATTCTTCTATTTTACTCTTATTAAATCACTTAATTTAATAAACATTTAAAAAATTTGGTAAAAATACCATGTTAATATTTTATTCCCAAAAATATTTCAAGGAATATTTATTACAAATTGAACAAATTATAATCATTTCTAGGAATCCTAATTCCCAAGATTTATAATCTCTAGGAATCATGATCCTCAAATACAAAAAATTCTTGGTACCAAACATTCCCTTCAAGGCAACAGTATTTCCATGTGGCTATTACTTCTTTTTTTTAAAAAAAATGAGGTAAGACAACACTGAAGTTGTTTTTTATGGCATAAGAGTAATAACAATGAAAGTGATGGCATAAAAGTAATAACATGTAAGTGGGTAAACCTACAAACCGTCAAGAAACCAACAAGAAAACACATAAAGAAAAAAACTGAATCAGAAAGTAATTAAAAATGGATTAAAGAGAATACAGGAAAAGAGAAGATGAACACAAGATATACGTGTTTCAGTCTTAAAGACCTACATCCATGGGAATGGGAGCAAAGCAATTCACTATCGGGAGTTGCTATTGACCTTAATGGGCTTTGTTATTGCCCCCTACAATCCCTCAAAATTCCAAAATTACCCATCACCGAAAAGTATTACGGAATCATGATTTTGCAACATAATAGAGGGTGCAAAAATTGGGTACAACGACATAATTTTTGCATTCTTGTTATGTTGGGGAATCACAATTCCGCAATGCATCTTGGTGAGGAAAAAATGCACAATGAAACCATGATTCCATTGTGCAAGGGGGTTAAAAGATGCCAATATAAAGAAAGTGTGATTCTGTTGTATGATCTGTACCAAAATCACACTTTCATTTAGTAATTTTTCTTTTTAAAAAAATATACAACGAAGTGTGATTCCATTTTACATTGTGTATAATGAAATCATACTTCCATTGTACATTTTTTTCCAAAATTTTAAAAAGTCTACAGAAATGACATGTATTACATACAATTTCATAGAAATGTCAACTACATACTAAGGTTTACATCCATAAAAATAATGGGATACCCATTCAACGTTTTCCATGAATGAAATGTCTACTACATATTTCAAGAAAGGTCTATTACATATTGAAATCCTCTAACTGATTGAAATTGTATTGAGTTGAAATCTTGTATGCATTGATTGTAAAGCCTTTGCCATGAGTGTGCTTCAAGTATGCAGCAGCTTCTCCATTGTGGTACAACAGGAGGCAATGGACAATAATCCTTTAAAAAAAGCTTCATTATCATACATACAAAAGAGGAAGTTAGTGAAAAATCAATATTAGCTTACAAAGGTAAGTGGTATATTTAGTATATATTATGTACCTGCATAAATTGATTTCCATTGACAAGTCCAGTAGAAATAAGACTGGACTTTGCTGGCATGGGACCCCTAAGTGGAAAGAAGATCCAACTCTACAACCTAGATAAGTGGACTAATACAACATTATACCAACTAGCAATGGCATAACTCATGTAAGGAATGGTCATCCACTTCTTGTAGGGCACTAAGCCACATTTGACATATAATGAGGTTATTAATTCCAACAATCCCTCTTCCAAGACAAATAATTAAACATAGACTGAGTGTCATGTTTGAAGTTCCCAAATCAAATTTTGGCAAACGAGAGACTAAGACTCCTGACCTTGGCCTAGCGCAACTGCAATTGCCCTATAACCATAATCAAATCTTGGCAAACGAGAGACTAAGACTCCTTTCTTTTCATCTTGTTTTCATGTTCACCCTTGCAAGCGACACTTGGAGTTCCTGAACTACCAACTATCATGTTCATTTCATCGACATGCTCTCACATTAAAGGTTCACACTTGGTAGATTTCACAAATTATGGTGCACCCTTTGTTTTTATGTTCATTGCAGGGGAACACATTGAAGTGGTATCCAGAAATTCAAGTTCACATAATTTAGTCTTCAAGGTGATTTTACCAAACACATCTAGTTCTGAAAATCTCTTACACAATGCATCAACCTTGTGTGTCAGACTTAAGTCCCCCCCAAGAGTCACCTATATTGTATGAACTACGAATGAATAATGTTTTCCAATGTACATGAATGCTCTTCAAGGGAATGTAGCCATATGTGTTGATAAATTCATTGAGCTCACAAGCACGCAGTAAACCATGAGTAACTCTAAGTGCACAGTCACAAGCAGAACTATCAGTACCTACAAATCCAAGTCGTTGCAACTCATGGAAAATCACGTCTTATGCTTATGTTGATACAAAGCCACACAACTTCTTATACACTGGGGTATTAAATCTATGCTCGGCCACATCTATGCTTTTCTAAAATGAAACCTTAATCATTGTATGTTGCAAGACAAGCATGTTATTCATTGCATCCCAACAAATACACACATCTCTTATGCTATCATGAAGCAACCTCTTCGATCTCGCATGTGTGTCTTCAACCCTGTGTTGTAACAAAATGAGATGTAAATAATTCTCTTAATTTAACAAAATAAAACTTAAGCCAAAAAAAACTAATGTCGAATAATTTATGTACCTAGTTGTTCTTGTGTTTCCAAAATGCATGGCCCAATCACCCCATGCTCGTACAAATTTCTCCTTGAAAGGCATCAACCATGCTTGTTGGACATAGTTAACAATGTTTTATAATGTGCGCACTTCGTTGTAAAGTTTTTAAAGCGTGCATTATATGATACTTCATCTAGAGGCTACAACAATCGTTCCCAAGAATCCATGATATTTTGCCACTCTTCACCCTTATCCACGAGGATTTTTCATTTTGTGCTAACATTCTTTGTAATGTAGAACATACATAATAAGTTTGGTGAAGAAGGAAACACGGTCTTCAATGCATTCATGAAAGCAAGATCCCTATTACTGACAATAACCTAAGGCAACATGACACAAATAATCCTTTCAACTTGCTTAAAGCCCATTTGAAATTATTCGTTCTCTCAGAACTTAAATAAGCAAAGGCAACAACAAAAGTCATGCTTGTTGATGTGTACCAACAATTTCCAACAATGGATAATGATACTTGTGTGTCTTATAAATTGTATCACAATTCAACACTATTAAAAATGAATTCAAGAGTTTGATGGAATTTGGATGTGCCCACATTATATCTCTGACAAAATCTTCATTGTCCAGTCGTCTAAATCAGTAAACATATTGGTCATGTTCTATCCACTTCATCAGATGTTGTATTTCTTTCGTTGGACCTCTTTCTTGGAGACAATAACTCTAACATTCAATGTGTATGGTTTTGATGGTTTTGAGATTTGTCTGATCTTGATCTTTGATTGTCAAAAAAATTTGATCAGGTCTCACCATATTTTTCGTCAATTGGTTAACCTAATTTTTTCTTCACTACTTAAACAACCAGCATATGAATGACCAAGCAATGCTTCCATCACTTTATGGTTATGGAAACCACATTCAACAATAACAAAACCAGCCTATGGTTCTTGCAAACCTCCATTTCAGTTTAAAAGGACACCCACACTTTCTGGTTCTAGCGAACTTGCACACTAACTTTTCTCTGTACTGTTTGTACTTCTTTCCCCCTCTTTCACAACCCAGTATAACATATATTTTTTTATACTTACTTCTGACTTATGAATGAAAACTACAAACTCGTACTCCTTTCCCGTTCGTTGATCCCAATTTAAAAAATCATTACGCTCTTGAAAAACCTAAAAGAATCAAAAAAATTATTAACAAAACATAAAACACATACAAATAAAAGTTTGATGAAATATACCTTATCAGTCATGAAATATCTAGAAAAGTCGGGATAGCTAGGTTACGCCTGCATATCAATGTCTTCAGTACCACCCACATTTTCATCATTATTATTCCTCATACCATCATTAGGCTCGACTCCATATAAAAGGTTGGGTTGGTAAAAGAATTACTTTCCATCATCCATATTTCCTCATCCAACTGGCATTTGTAATCACGTCGGATATAAACATATTCCAATCTATTGGCCTACATAATTAATCCAAAAAATATAGTTACTTAAAAAATGCACAACACAATGGAACCATGATTCCGTTATGTAATATTTTGTACAACACAACAGAATCATGTTGTGTTGTCCAAAATTTCACACAACGAAATCACGATTCCGTTGTGTTTTGTTACACAACTGAATCAATAATCCATTGTGCAGTAATTATGCAACATCACATAATCATGATTTTGTTGTGTTACATAATGCATTGCAGAACGGAATTTTAATTATGTTGTGTAACAAAACCCATTGTACGACAGAATTGTGATTCCATTGAGCAACAACAAAATCGAAAAAAAAATTATGATTCAATTGTGCAAAATTACACAATGGAATCATGATTCCATTTTGACTATGAAAACAAAAAAATACCTAACAGCATGTGAGTGCAAAGAGTGAATATAGGAAAAAAGAAAAGAAGGAGAATGAATGAAGAAAGGAAAAGAGGAAAAGGAGAATGAAGATATGGGAGGTGGGAAAGGATGAGGAGGGAAAGGATAGTTTGATAATTGCTCTTGGTTGGTAGGGGCCAAGAACAATTTTATTAGGGTCAATAGTAACACCCTTCACTATGAGATGGAATAACAAGATCAAGCTTTAATAGAATTCCTTTGGCCCTTGTATCACCAGTGTAGAGAAAAAGAAGACAAGGAATCCAAGTCTTTCACTCTATTTTCATACATACCCTTGATCTCTTTTCTTTCTTAGAATTTTTTCCTCAATCTCACAGAATTAGATAATTAACATGAAGTGAAACCTCTCACCTCTACACATCACCCACACACATCAGTTATAAGCCCACACAACAGATAACTCCCAAACAGCGCCTCTATCATAAGTTGGTTATGGCAAGCAACTAACTATAACAAAAAAAAAAAAACTAAATGAATCACTTGTAACAGCTTTAATCTGATTTTGAAACACTTCAATCAACAATTCTCCACCTTGTCTCTATATCCCAGAACTCCCTTCACAACTTTGTACAGTGTTTTATTTCATTAATCAGTTAATCTATAAATCAACTCATCACAACTGAGTTCTATTGTGGTCGGATACACTTGCCTATCTAAAGTCACACTGTTCCTTTCACATTAGACTTGAGAAAAAAAATAGAAGCTATTCTTTGTAAAAATAAATAAATGCTGTAGATAAATAAAACAAAGAATTTGTTCTTTGTAACTTTGGCTTGACGTGAATCTGTTGTTTTTTTATTTTTCTGACAAACGGATTTACCAGACACACATTTCTTGTTTTACATATTCAAAGAAGCAACCTCTCTTGCAATATGTTAGATCAAATAGCAAAGCTGTTAATTTTTAACAAAACGAATGGATCCAAGAGTGAATTTAGTACAGTTTTCTAACAATTTTATATGAAATTAAGTTAAATGAGTGAATATCCAGAATTTCTTTTACAAGTGGAAAAAATCGTTTATTTTAACATGTCAACTCTTGTTAACATGATCATATTCATATCCACCAACTTCAAAAAAATTAAATGCACTCATCATCTATGTAACATGTACAAATGTATTATGTACAGTGTGAGCAAACAAAGATGATATTCATATGATTGGAAAGGGCCCATTAGAAAGACAAGGGAATACAAAAGAATTAGCTTAAAAATAAATATGGATAAAACAATGAACAAAGGAAATAGAGTTTAGTCAATTCCCACATTTTATTTCCTATCTTCATGTTCAACCAGCCATGCATACAACCCTATATGCCTCTTCTTATAGAAAGCTTTCATTGTCCACTGACTGAACCCGGCGGCGCCGGTTCTTCTTGTTGTTGTCACCGCCACCACAAACAATAGAGCACTCAACACCACATATAACACTAAAGCAAGAGAACAAGCCATTTCCACCATCTGTTTGCCTACGTGAATGCTTCCCTTTCTTGCTTGACGTTGTCATGTTTGACCTCTCGCTGCCGTCATACACCGGCGGCAGCTCTGTTTGCCACCTCTCCACTTTAGGTTGCAACCCCTCCACACTATCATCCAAGCTCCACCCTCCCACCGTAGAATTCTCTCCCTCCTCGATCGGTAGTCTCGCCACCACTGCTGCAACCTCCGAAGCTGACGGACCCAGTTCAGAGTCCGTCATAAAGGGACGACGACCCAAGTTTGACCGATATGGGGTGCCATATTCTAATGCCGCGTTTGTCACCGCAAATGCATGCAATGGAGTGGCTCTCAGGTTACCTTTATAATTATTGTTGTTATTGTTGTAAGTCCTCGAGGGAGTGTTTTGAAACTCTCGCTTTGGCGTGGACTTTACTTGGTAATCAACATATAGCCTTGCATTGAGGTTGTTTTGTGAGTCATGAGATGTTATTTTCGTCTTCTTTCTACCCAATTTACCCCTCTTTGGGGTTGCCTTCACATTTGAGTCACTCAATGTGGAGCTGGTCTTGTTTTTACTCTTGGTGCTTACTTCGGAAGGGGTAATTTGGGAGCTTGCTTTTCCCTTTCTAGCCTTGGCTTGGTGCTCAGGAGCTATGGCTTCCGAGCCGAGCATTGAGCTGGAGTCACTCTTTGTGCGCCGAAGCTCTGACTTGGCTTGATGGCTTGGCTTATTGAGATCGTCATGACTGTATCCAACGGCTGGGGAGTTCTGTGTGTAGAGAGGCATGCTCCGCATGGAGCTGTCAATTATAGCCGCCCCGATGTTCAAAATCCCTTTGGGGCGACCCGAGGGCCTTTGGACTTGGAGCCCCATAAATTGCATACCTGTGGATTTGTAGGTATTTTTTTGGGGTTGTGTTGGTGGTGGGAAAAGGTCACCCGAGAGCACCTGAGCGCTGCCCACATGGATGTCTCGAAACCAATGAAGAGCATAGATGTCAATTGTAATTACTGACTCCTCATCGTATAAAAAATCTTCATCAACTCGAAAGACAAACTTGTCATTCCATGTTGGGTTGGTTCCACCCTGAGAATCAACCCGGGTGGAGAGTTTGCGATCTGGGTCAATCCATGCAATTGCATAAGTCCGCATGGAACGACCCACCGGAGCTAAGTCTTGTGCGGATATGACATTGAGTTCTAGGAGTTGGTAACATGCTAAAACGTTAGACATGATACCGCTTCTAGCAAGGACAATGAAATTGCACCAACAAGATTACCAAAATTGAAAATGCAAGGTTTGTTCGAGCTAGTGATAATGTTTGCAACGAGAACAATAGTTTAATGGAAATGAAAGTATTTGTGCTCAATTTTATTACAAGCTCTCTTTTGCTTAAATGTTTGGAAAGAAAGGAAATTGTGAGTGGGCTGCGTAAGGAAAGGGAAATAAGAGATGTGCTGAAGAAGGGAGAATAATATTGTTGCATTAACGACAACAACAAATCAAAGGGGTGTTCAAAAAATTTAGACCCTTAATTTGGTCCTTGTTTAGGGGTGATGATAAGGAAAATTTTGTTTTAATCATTTCAGTCTATATCAGGATTAGTTTGTTAGTAAAGCTATCTTGCAAGACTTGCACCTGTGTCATTACAAAGCATGCCTACTTATTTTAAAATGTGGCAACTTACCCCGACTTAGTTTGGGTTTAGCTGTGTAATTGCGACATATATAGTAAACATCATTGGGTACAGCTATGGATTTAGTAATTAGAGCTCCATAATTAGCTTGCAGAGATGGCGAAAATGACGACTGTTTAAGCTGAAATTAACTTCACGAATAAATGAAATAATGGTAGTGAAATTTTCTTCACCAATACGTATGTAACTTCTAGTCCTAATATAGTAATATTATATCTTAATGCTTATTTTGATAATGGTTTAATATGGACTCATTAGGAGACAAATTATAAATTATTTTTCTAGAATAACTGCACGTTTGGTTTCATAGATTCTGGGATAAAAGTTATTTTTCTTCGAAACCTCTATTAGTAAACCCGAATTATAAATTATTCTAATAATAGTATAAATTAAGTCATACGTAATTTTAGCTATGAACTTAAAACGCTTGATGTTAGTTAGGTCATCTATATACGTGATGCTAAATTTGATTCTTCCTATTAAGTACCCAATCTTAATGAAAAAAAATAAAAGAAAAGAAAAGAAATTCAATATAGGAAATTTTAAATTAATATAAAAAAATCATGTATTAAACAAAAAATTATATATATATATATATATATATATATATATATATATATATATATATATATATTTCCTATAATAGAACAATGAAAATATTTTTTAATAGACTTCGATTAGCTTTCATTTCACCAGTTTCCCAAATTGTCCACGCCGATGACCTACCTGATTCACTAATTTTCTAGTTAAACTGGCTGATCACAGATTATTTCCATCTATGATCAATAACAGTGTTAGCCGAAAGGCAATGCAAAAAACCAGACATTAACAAGAAAAATTGATCCACCAATACCGTTAAAGCGACTAATTTCAAAGAACCATTAGCTAAACAACTAGATTTTAAATTTCAATTGGGAATAAATAAATGTCAAGTGTTTTAAACACATTTTCGGCTAAACATTAAATTCATGTAAACAAATGAAACAAGAAGCCCGTTGAATAAAATTTATCAAGAACGAAAACATCCCATCCATATTCCCTGAACAACTTAATTTAGGACATGAAAAATATCAATATTTGGTCTAATCTACTGAAGTTGACTATTTAGAGTTGAAATATCTGGACCCAAAATTGGATTCTCTGGCTTATGTTTTTTGTTGACTCAGGACTCAGCAAGATTCTGCCCATTTCTCGGTACTTGATGATGCCCTGAATGTCCCCTCTCTTGGTGGGGACTTGGTCGATAGAAACCATTTCCTTTCGATTTGTTATAATCCCTATCACCGCCATCTTGGCCATTTCCCCTGCCAAAGTTCCTTGAATTGAAACGCCCTCTTGGTGCATCTGACTGATAGCTACCTCTGCCTCTACCCCGTCCTGATGATAATACAGTGAAAACGAGTACAATGAAACAACCAGAAAAAATGTAGCTTAAAAATGTTGAATTATATAGAAAAGAATACATGGAGACTTCTGGGAAAACAAAGAGTGTTTTAAGCACCTCTCTAGCACCATTGGTACGTAAAATATTGCTAGGCAAATTGTACAAGACAGATCATTTTGAAGAACTAGAAGAAATCACGGTAACCTAATGCCATCCTTTGACAAAATTTAGCCTATTATAGCTTAATTTGTATTTGTTAAAAAGAGAAATATTGACGGCACTCTCCCTCAAAGACTCTTGCTCTCTATGATTGGTTACAGTTTATTGAAATCATCAATTTTGGTAGGTTTCACTTCCCATTAAATATAAATCAAGGGAGACAATCATTAAAGAAGAAGCAAAACCTATCAAAAATGATGATTTCTAATAAATTCTAACCAATCATAAAGAGAGTCTTTAAGGGTGAGTGCCAGAAAGATTGTCACTAGCATTTCTCTTGCTAAAAAATGCAGGTCACAGGAGAATCCATTACCAGTCCCATCAATTCATACCTCAATTAGCAAAAGTACACAGTTTTACCACATCTATATGTCAAATTAAGTCAGGGACATTCATGATGAAGAAATTTCAAGAGAAAAAAAAAGGTCATACTTCCTCCTCGAGAAGGGATGTTACTGTTTGGTCTTCGTTCTTCAATGTATACTTGTCTTCCTGCTATTTGAACAGATCCTGCCTGCAAACATAAAAAACAAACATGATATTACATAAACATCAATTGAGACCACATAGCAAGTTCAGTATTAGCTTTGGGTCAAGGTGCATTACTACATCACAATTCAAGAGTGTAATGCATATCCCAAACTAATCATTTAAAAGCAAATACAAACCTTGACTGCATTATGAACGCCAGTCATATCTTCAAATTCAACAAATGCATAACAAACACCGACATCCTGGATAAGATTGAAAAGTTTAGATTCAAAAATCATAATTAATACAGGTATTTGGAGATAAAGTGATACATACCTTGCGACTTCTAACAACAACACCATCAGGCCTGATTCTACCAAAATTCTTGAATTCGTCTTCAATTTCAGAAGGAGACACTGCAGGTGACAAGTTTCTCACATAAACAGACTTGATTTCATCTGAAAGCAATCCCAAAAAAAATCAAGATTAGTGGTAGTGACAATACATGATAAATACTACACAAATAACTATCTTCTTTATAAAAAAATTTAAAAAAAAAAACTAATTTATTAGGTTACCAAGCAATGAGCCAGGAAAAAGAGCAGAATAGAAGTAAATAAAATTTTAAAAAAAATGGATGAACAGAATAATTAATCAATTATCAACAAGTACACACAGTAACCTTCATCTTCTGTTGCAGGAAACTCCTCCACTGCATCCGTTTCAGACCTTTCAAATGCATTTGCAGAAGCAATCGTTTGCTGTTGCTGACTACTACTATGTGGAGCATGATCCCATTCTGAAGGGGACACATTCTTATGAGAAGGCTGAGACGCTACTGGCGTAGATAGTCCTTTAGCAACCCGTAACTTCCAACAACCATAACACATTGTCAGTTCTAATGTCATAACAGAATCCCAAAAGAAAACATTATTTGGAAATTAACAAAAAGGCTAGCCAGTACATACAATGGAAGCATAAGTGTGCTTTTGTGGCTCCCCAGCAGGTTCATCAGGAGAAACAGGTACATGGTCTTGCACTGCATTCACTGAAGATTGAAGTGAACCATTTGACTCTTCAACAGTATTATCCTCCCTAATATGCTCAGTATCAGGGGCCCGCTGCATTCTTTGCTCTGAAAATCCATAATTATCAACTACACCATTTTCTTTGACCTCATTTGTAGCAACGTAGTCCCTAGCTTGGATATCTCCACCCAGCAGGTAGTTGGACACTGTAAAGCAATTCCATATAAATCAAATAGCGGTAGAGAAAAATATCCACAACTCCACATATCATTGTTTGATTTGACAACTTGATGCAAGTTTTGCCCGTTTTCAATTCAGGACCTTCAGGTACAAGAACACAACTGGTGCAAGAACTTACCAGGTTTATTGGTTGCACTTGAAGCATTCAATTTTGAATCAAGATTGCTCTGAGGTAACAAGACTGGTTGTTGTTGGTGAACTGGATCCTCTTCAACAAAGTGAAAAATATCATTGAGCACAAAAAAGCCTTTCTCTTGGGGAGCAAGGAAGAATGTCTGCATAAATTTCCTCCTCCGGCTGTAGTCCTTAACTTGCACAGATCCAGAAACCATCACAAGAACACCACCACTCCAAGATTCTAGAGACTGTGCAGTCTTGATTTCAATTCTAGCGTAACTGAGTGACATAATCAGTGCATGGATTTGCTGACCATGGAAAAGTATTTTTAGTTCAGGGAAAATGAGAGCTATACTATTAATTGTACATGCATAAACAAATGCAGATAAGGCCAAGTCCCTTCAAACAATTAAGGACATAATAAAATGTAAGAAATCTAAATCAGCATAGAGAATGGCTTATCAAGTCTCTAACAAATTAAGTTTTTAATAGAATGCTAAGAGTGCATTATAGACAAAAATCATCCAAGAAAAAGTGAGATGATAAGGAAGATAAAAATGTTTTCCCAAATATCTAGTTTATCATTAGAAGGCAAACTTATATAACATGGACATAAACAAGAAAAAAATGAAAATACTAAGGATTTTCAAGCTCTTAATCATCAAGACAAGAACACTAAATTTGGGCACCCACACTCCCATTGAAAGTTTTCAACTTAAAAAGGCCGCTCTGTATTCTGACACATCACCCCTTCTCATCATCAATGCACTAACAAAAAGCATACCACAAAATTCTCTCTCTCGTAGTCACGCCACAAAAAACACTACACGACACCGCCACACAAATCCCATGCGTATTTGGAAACCAATTTGCCCCCGACGCGAACGACCACATCACTCGTTTCACTCAACACAACAACAGCACACTACAGAAACAAAAACCTAACAATTCTCAAACCACACCAAAACAAAAACAAAAAATAACAAAAACCTCAAAAAAATAGGGGTTAACAACAGAACAACAAAAACAGCAGAAATTACAAGCATTGCCGCTGCAGTTTCTCTGGCGTTGCCGTCGATACGGAGCATGGTGCTAGCATCGGAGTAAAACTGGTGCACGAACTCGGGTTGGCTCTGAAGCACCTGATAGTACTGTCCTACGAAGTACGTTCCAACCTGAACGAACAAAAAAAAACACTCAAAACACGTGATTCGAGTTTTTGATATGAACTGATACGAATCAGAGAAAAGAAGAAGAACAAGAAGAGAGGAAGAAGAAGAACCTGAGCTGCGGTGACGGGAATGGGAAAGGGCGTGGCCATTGAAGAAAATGGAAAAACCCTTCAAAGCCCTAACACTGCGAATTCAGATCCGCAATGAACCCTCCCTTCCTTGTTTTCTTGCCAGATCCACACGCACGCGCAGACAAAAGGGGGTAAACGTTTTTTTATTATTATTATTATTTGCTTTGCTTTCTTCACGGGTTGGATTTCTTTCTTTTTTGTGCTGTAGAGATGAATGAAGATGCTACTATGCTCTGCTCTTATTAATGTGTGCTCCTTTTCACCAATGAGGGACACTCCAACAATTTCAAATACATATATAAA
The DNA here is from genome assembly GCF_000004515.6 of Glycine max. Lineage (NCBI taxonomy): Eukaryota > Viridiplantae > Streptophyta > Magnoliopsida > Fabales > Fabaceae > Glycine > Glycine max. The sequence continues at coordinate 30,765,458 of NC_038256.2, read as the reverse complement.
ACCCGAAAAAAAAATACATTTTTTTCAAAAAAAGTTATGCACTGACAGGTGACAGCATAGAATCGTTTATGTTATCATCCAATTAAATTATAAACTAATTAACTTAATGTCATGTCAACGTTTATTTATAATTAAATAATAATAATAATATAAAATTATTTTATATTAATAATTCATAACCATTACAATCGTATATAAATATATAAATCTACTCCACTCACATTAAATAAATAAAAAATCAAATAATCTTTTTTCATGAGACTTTATAATCAAATGATCTTAGATAATGATTATTGACTCTTATAAATTTGTTAAACCTGACACGGTGTCTTGCTCTAATATGGTGGGTTTGGAAGTGAAAGTGTAACAGTATCTTTGAAATGAACCTTGATCCCTTGATTATGTTGTCTATATGGTCCATCACTTCTTTGCGGATTTTGTTGCTTCCTGCCAAAAGGAAGGAAAGTCCCAAAGACCAACCTCGATGAACCTCCTCTTCCCATCCCATCATTAAATCCAACATCAATGGAAATTTTAATTTGTAGAATCATATAATGGGTTATGGACAATGTTATTACAATCATCGATCTGTTCAAGGTACTTGGTTGATTGATCAATGGTTAAACCAATGGGTTACTAATTGAACCACTAAACCAATATAACTAATGTATATATTGAAATATGGTATATGCTATTATTTGTATACATATTACTAATCAACATTGGTCGTACAGTGGTAAACACGTTCTAAGTGCCTGTGAGGAACAATGTTCCAACCTCAATGTTGTGTCCTTGTGCATTTATGATTTGAAGAGAAACTCGACCCAATGATGCTCTAATTTTTGGTCTAATCGATTTAATCGGTCAGTCTAATTTAATAATTATGGTTATGGAGACCTAATTCGAGACTCCTTAGGGGGATGGGTGGATGGTTTTGCATGACACTATAGTAATGGCGATCCTCTTCTAGTTAAACTTTTGGCTCTGGAATATAGGCTCATGTATGCTTGAGAGCAAGGCTTTCAATTTGTGGATGTGAATCTAACTATGCTATAGCCATTGACATCCTTTCTTGCTTGGATGAGGACATAATTTCAAAGCACCTCCATGCATCAAAGATTTGTGAAATTCAGTTGTTGGTTAAAAGGAGTTGGATCCTATCTCTTTCAAGCATCATTCGTGACATCAATAAAGTGGTAGATTCGCTCGCAAGATTGGACACAACATCTTGTGTTTTGGAGCAAGGATGGAACACCCTCATGTTGCCATCTTGGCTAGTTTACTAAGTGACTCCCTTGGGATATCTTAGCTTTGTTTGTCGTTCTTTATTTTTTTTTTTTCTATTCCTATCTTATAAAAAAAGTGTAAAATAATTTTACACTATTATGCAAAGGTAAATCATTATATGAGGTAAAGACTTTTATAAAATGATCTTAAAAGTTGTAGTCATTAAACTTATATATAAAAAAATTCTATATCAACCATTTCCCATGAATTATTTGATATCGAGTTATTCAAGTTTAACTATTGATTTTCAAGTTTGCTGAACCCAAAAAAGAAAACTTCTATATCTTTATTTTATTTATGAATTTAATATTTTTAACTGTTAATTTTTTTTTACGTGTATTTTGTGGCAAATCTCTTTGAAACATAGTGGGAAACTAATTATAAACACCATTTTTAAGAGAAATTATAACCTTGACTTGTCATATAGTAAATAACAGTTTTTTAACAGAAATTTGAACCTTAATTAATTTATTTATTTTTATATATAAACCTTAATTTATTATATAGAGAAGAATAAGGTAAAAAATATCATCTTTTATTTGATTCTAAATTAAATTTAAATATCTTTAAAATGAAATTACCAATAAGGATGTATATTATAATTTAAATTATTTATTATAAATTTAAAATATAATATATATCTATATATAAATCAAAATATATATATAATTTTTGTATATTAAAACTTTTTATTAAAAAATTTACTATAATATATTTTATATATTAAAAATATTTATTTATTATAAACTTTAAGTAAATAAATAAACATTTACGTTATGTGATGAATAAAATATTAGTAGTAAATAAATCGAGAGTATTTTGGAACTTCTTGTTTTCCCTTCTGGATGACACAACACAACTATTATTTTCGATGAAAAAAGGTAGTCTTTTTTTTAGTTAAAAGAAGAAGAAAAAAAAGAGGAAAAAAATGTTTGATTGATTGATCATTGATGTACCAAAAGTGTGAAACATGAATTTAACTTTTTTGGGTACAAAAACGATTGCAGAAGCTGCTGCAAAATTTGAGGTCTGTCTCGCGCTACTACGGGTGGTGAATACTTCCAAATCATTTTTACTGTTTTGAATTTAAATTGGGTGATTAAACATGCGCAAGCTTCTCTTTCTTCACTCGTTTTTTTTTTTTTTTAAATCAGCAAATACGGATACTATATTAAAAAAAGGGCACAATGGGTACCCCAACCCATATACAAATCAGGGAAAAAAAAAGAAAGAATAGCAGACCAAGGTTACAACATATTAAAATGCAAGCACATCAATATAAAATAACCAAGGCTAAAGCTGAAACAAAATTAAAATATGCATTTATACATTAACTCTGCTATTGGCCAAAAATTATCTTTCATCACACTCAAATCACTCTTATTTTGTATTTTTTATTTATATTTGATTTTCTTAATTTTCTGTCTAGCTCTTTTGCAGAAAATAACAATTTAATTCATTAGCTCTAGTGATCACAGTTAATTAACTCTGATATGCTGACACCGGTTAGGGTCTTTTTGAACGACATTGACCAAGGTTGTTTTTAGCTAATGCCAGCCTAAACTATCCTAGCAGGCGTTAACAAAAAAATCTATCAAATATCGGCTAAAAAATAGTTTGGTCGATGTCGATCAATAGAACCTACCTGATGTCAGGTGAAAAACATCATTGGTCAACGTTGGCCGAAAAATCCCTAGTCGAAGTTGGCTAAAAAATAGCCCTGACCAATGTCAGACAAAAAACCCTACCCAACATCGGTTATATAATAGCATTGACTGATGTTGATTAAAAAATAGCTCTGATCGATGTTGACCGAAAAAACTCTAGTGGATGTCGACTGGAATAACCTAGTCGATGTCGACTAAAAATAGTCATACCCGATGTCAATCAACAATACCTAGCGGATGTTAGCAGAAAAAATCCTAGCCAACATTAATAAATAAAAAATCTAGCTAATGTGGTTAAGAAATAACTTTGGTTGATGTCAACCAGAAAATCCTAGTCGATGTCAACAAAAATATCCTAACCGACGTCAGCTAAGAAAATCTAGTTGACATCAGCCAAAACACCCTAGCTAACATCGGCTAAAAAATAACCCTAGCCGATATTGGCTAAAAAATAGCTTTGGCTGATGTTGGCTGGAAAAACCTACCTGGCGTCGGCTGAAAAACCCTAACAGGTGTTTACTCAAAAGTTAGTCATGACCGATGTCAATAGAAAAAATCTAGCCAACGTCGGCCGAAAAAATCATTGGTCAACATCAACTGAAAAAATCTAGATGACAACGACTAAAAAAATCCTTGACCGACGTTAGCAAAAATTTCTCATGACTGACATCAATGAGAAAATAACCCTAACCAACATCATCTAAAAAAATCTTTGTCAATATCGGCAAAAAATAGCTTTGGTTGACATCATACAAAAAAAATTTGTTTGAAAAAACCTCGGTCAACGTCAGTGAAAAACAACTTATGTCGATATCAGTCGTAAAAACTTTGGTCACCCATAGTTGTGAGTGTTGAACGAGAAAGAGTCGCGAGTAAGAACGTGAGTTAGAGTGAGCATCTCCGAAAAAAGAATTTCAAATTCTATATTTTTTGAGAGAATTTGAAATCTCACTGTTTTAATCAACCAAAATGATTCATAAAAATACTAAAAATTAAATTTCTTTTCAAATACTCTATCCAAACAAGCTATTTTATCATGAATCATTTTAAATTCCTTGAAAAAGTGAATTCTCCTGTTAAATTGCTCCATCCAAACACACTATTAAAGTTTTCTACCAATTGTTTTTCCCCTATAATTCTTAATTAGACAACAAATAAAAATCATCTTATGCAATTAACTTCCAATATTTATAAACAAAATACACAATGAAACAAAGATAACTTAAATTACATATAAAAGTACACCTAATTGTAAGAGCTACACCTTGATTTGATTGACTAAACATATTTTTCAACCTATGTTTCTCATGTGTGTAAACGCTCTAACAATCCCTAACAATTCTAATTCTCCTTAAAATTATGAGATTAGACTGCACAACACATAAAAAAAACAAAATTGTATACCTGAAAGATGTTGGATCAAGTGGCCTCAGAATAATTAAGAAGGGGGGGTTGAATTAATTATTCCTAAACCTTTACTAATTAAAAATTTACTCTTCTAAGGCTTTTACTATGTTGTTAAGTAAATGAAGGATAGAAAAGAAACTTAACCAAAAGCAAAAGCGGGAATTAAAGTGCACAGTGGAAATTTTAAGAGTAGGGAAGAAGGAGACAAACACACCAGAGATTTTATACTGGTTCGGCAACAACTCGTGCCTACATCCAGTCCCCAAGCGACCTGCGGTCCTTGAGATTTCTTTTCAACCTTGTAAAAATCCTTTTACAAGCAAAGATTCACAAGGGATGTACCCTCCCTTGTTCTCTTTGAACAACCTAGTGGATGTACCCTCCACTAGAATTGATCCACAAGAGATGTACCCTTTCTTGTTCTCAGTCAACAATCCAAGTAGATGTACCCTCTACTTGTACCATAAAAGATGTACCCTCCAATGTGTTAAGACAAAGTTCTCAGGCGGTTAAACCTTTGAAACTTTGTGAATGGGGATACAAAAGAATTCTCAGGCGATTAGTCCTTTGAAATATTTTGTATATGGGAAAGGGAAAAATCAAAAGAATTCTCAGACTGTATCGTTTTGAATTCTTTGACAAGTGAGAAGGGAGACACAAAAGAATTCAGGCGGTTAGTCCTTCGTTCTTTTGGAAAAGGGAGAAGAGAGACACAAAAAGAATTCAAGCAGTTAGTCCTTGGCGAATTCTTTTTGACAAAGGGAGAAGAGAATGAAAAAGATGAATAGCACAGTTTTCAAGGTTTAGAAAACTAGAAAACTTTTGGAAAGTTTTTGGCAAAGGAAGAAGAAGAAGGAGTTCAAAGAGATTCATAAATCAATTGGCAAAAGTTTGTTGTCAAAAGAATGAATGTGAAAAGACTACTTGAAATGCAAATCAAAGTCTTGCTTTTATAGACTCTTCATGTCTGATCAAGAGAACCATTAGAAGAGTTATAACCTTTAGAAAAACTTAAAAACTATTTGGAAAAGTTATAACTTTTAGAAAAACTTGAAAACTATTGGAAGAGTTACATCTTTTGATTTTGTTCAGAAACTATCACTGGTAATCGATTACTAAATCATTGTAATCGATTACACAAAGCTTTTTTGTGAAAGGATGTGACTCTTCACAATTAAATTTGAATTTCAACGTTCAAACACACTGGTAATCGATTACCAACTACTTGTAATCGCTTACAGCATTTTGAAATTAATTGGAACGTTGTAAATTCAGTTTGAAAGTTTTTTGAAAACCATTTTGCTACTAGTAATTGATTACAATAATCTGGTAATCGATTACCAGAGAGTAAAAACTCTTTGGTAAAAGGTTTTGAGAAAAATTCATGTGCTACTCAGTTTTTGAAAAAAACTTTTTAATACTTATCTTGATTGAGTCTTCTCTTGATTCTTGAATTTTGAGTCTTAAATCTTGATCTTGATTCTTGGAACTTGAATCTTGAAACTTGATTCTTGATTCTTGAATTCAACTTTCCTCTTTATCTTTGAAGTGTACTTGATTCAATCATGAACTCATTCTTTGATTCTTGAGATCATCATCTTTGTTATCATGAAGTGTTCTTAACTTTTGAGCTTTTTGTCATCATCTTTGTTATCATCAAAACTCTTTGAATCAATCTTGATTCATCATGAAACTTGCTTCTACAAAAGAAAGCATAGACATTCGACATAAATTGGTCTCACTTTGTTGGCTTCAGCTTCTCTTCCTTCAAATTTTTGGGGAGAGTCATTCAGCACTACAACTACTATAATCAATTATCTTCCTTCACCTGCCCTTAACAATATGAGTCCTTTTGAAAAAATGTTTCATAAAAATCCAGATTATAAGTTCTTAAGAGTGTTTGGACGTGTTTGTTATCCCCTATGACGACCTTATAATAAACACAAACTTGACTTTCGGTCACACATCTGCCTATTCATTGGTTATAGTTCTCGGCACAAGGGTTATAAATGTCTCTCACCTTCTGGCAAATGCTACATTTCTCGACATGTCATCTTTCATGAGTCAGTTTTTCCTTATAAACTTCTTGGCAACTCTTTTGTTTCTGCCTATTCTCCTCCTTCTTCCAATTCTACCTTCTCTAATCCTTTACTCGTTTTATCTCTTACTACTCAAAATTTCCAAAATGATAATGATACAACTTATTTATTACCTAATGTTTCTTTACAGTGTGATACTACTGATTCTTCTGTTGTAGCTGTTTCAACTCCAATTGCAGGTTTTGTTCCTCAAAATACTCATCCCATGACAACCAGAGTCAAAGCTGGTGTCTTTAAACCGAAAACTTATGCTTCTTACAAGGAAGGAAGCTATGATCACACTGTTGAGCCACATATTGTAAAGGAAGCAATGGCCAAGCCTGAATGGCTCAAAGCTATGAAAGAGGAACATGATGCACTTATCCGAAATGATACATGGTCCTTAGTGGATCCACCTCCTGGTTGTAAGCCTATAGGCTGCAAATGGGTGTTTAAAAGCAATTTTAATGTTGACGGAAGTTTTCAAAGGCACAAGGCCAGGCTGGTAGCAAAAGGGTATCATCAAAGAGAGGGCTTTGATTTTAAAGAAACCTTTAGTCCAATGATTAAGCCAACAACTATTAGAACTATTCTGTCACTTGTGGTTTTTCTGGCCTATTCATCAAGTGGATATCAACAATACCTTTTTGCATGGAGACCTTCAAGAAATTGTATATATGACTCAACCACCAGGCTTTGTTTCATCCAACAAACACAGAGTATGCAAATTGCTCAAAGCTCTTTATGGCTTGAAACAGGCCCCCAAGTCTTGGTTTCACAAACTCAATTTGACTTTGAGGTCCTTGGGATTTAATTCAACCAAGAGTGATACTTCTCTTTTCATGTGATTTACACCTACCTCTAAAACCTATGTGTTGGTGTATGTTGATGATATAATTATCACCAACTCTTCTTCTTCTAAAACCACCTCTCTTATTGCTCATTTTAACAACAAGTTTTCTTTGAAGGACTTAGGTCCTCTTCATTATTTTCTTGGCATTCAGGTTAAGCATTATTCTGATGGTGGTATTCTATTGTCTCAATCAAAATGCATAAGAGATCTACTTCATAAAACCAATCTGTTAGACTCTAAATCTCAGCCAACTCCCATGGTTTTTGGTTTAAAGCTTACTGTTGATGGTTCTTTTTCACTTCAGGATCCTACTCACTATCGAAGCATTGTCAGAGCTCTTCAATACATCACTGTGACAAGGCCTGAAATTTCATTCTCTGTTAATAAGGTATGTCAATTTATGATAGACACAAGAGCATCATTGGAGGGCAGTGAAACAGATTTTAAGATATCTCAAAGGTTCAATTACATATGGCTTGCACATCAAACCTTCACAATAACTGCATATCATGGGTTTTTCTAACTCAAATTGGGGTTCAGACCTTGATGATAGAAAGTCTACCACAGGTTACTGTATGTATCTTGGACCAAATCTTGTATCATGGTCTTCTAGGAAGCAAGTTGTTGTTTCTCGAAGTAGCACTAAGGCTGAGTATAGAGGACTTGCTGCTGTCGCTACAGATATTTTATGGCTGTAGAATTTGCTCAGAGAGTTGTGTTCCAGTTGCATTGCCAAGAATTTATTGTGATAATTTAGGTGTTGTCCACCTTGCTACGAATCCTGTCATGCATTCTCGCACAAAGCAGTTTGAGTCGGATTTGCATTTTGTTCACAATAAAGTCTTGTCGCACGAGCTTGTTGTTGTTCATCTGCCTGCTGAATTTCAGGTTGCTAATATTCTCACTAAAGCTGTTTCAAATCCTCAATTTACAATATTTAGATCCAAACTCAAGGTTTCATCGGCTTCCACCATGAGTTTGAAGGGGGTGTAAAGGAAAATTGTCAAGCAGACAGTTAGTTATTATTTTGTTACATTCTGTTATTGCTAATATAGTTTGTCATTTTTATCTCTTGTTAAGTTTGGTATAGTTTGTTGCAGTTTGTTACTACTGATATAGTCTATCAGTTTTATCCCTTATTATTGCAGTGTATAGATACCCTTTTTGTAATCATTCATGGTATCAATGAAATCACTCTATTCTCTTCTATCTTATTCATGATCACAAATCCTAATAATCCCAAAGTGCTTCCAGGTGTAGTCTAAAGCCAAAACTAGCAAAGTAGACAGGAACGATGAGCGCGTTAACAAAATCATCAAAGGTTTCCAACAACAAATTTCCCACTAGTCAAAATTAGTCCATACACAAAGGCCCCAACAACATGGTGTGCGCCAAGCAAATCTATGATCCATGAACAAATAAAAAGTCCAATCATAACATCCAGCAAACTTGAGGAGTCCCATGTCTCCAACCTGATTTTGCGTTCGATCACCCGAGTCAGGGTGGGATGAACCACGCAGAAGCAAAACACAATGAACAAAAAGGTGCATATTGCTGAGAGGAGTGGTTTTCCGCCATCATGGGAATAAGGAATCAAGATTGTGAACATAATCCACCCATATGCATCAATTAACATGGTTGCAGTTAAGGCATCTTTGCCAAGCCTTCTGTAGAGGATCTTGAGCCCTGATAGGAGCCTAGCAAGGACTGGAAACCCCGTGACAGCAAGAATTGCACAACAAAAGAAATACCCTTAGTGGAAACAGTAGGGTTTGGTGAACCTCCTGATACTCTATGCTCTAGAGCAAGAAAACTAGCACCCGCCAACATTGGAATGAGAATGCAAACAAGAGCAATGGTTATAGCCTTCTTGCTTGATCTTAGAACGATGTCATTCTAAGATCAAGCAAGGCTATAATCATGGCTCTTGTTTGCATTCTCATTCTGGACGGCTATGTACTCTCACACCATTCTAGGATTTGCAAAGGTTTGCAAAGGAACACATAGTACATAACTCATTAAGGAACACAGTACATAACTCCAAGATTTGCAAAGGTTTCAACCGCAAGGATTCCTTGTGGACGGTAAAGCGTGTTACAAATTCCAGGGATTCTTCCCATGAATGATGAACTCAATATAACACCACCCAGCATATAAAATATCAACCTCAGAAATTTTTTTCTCATTAATGAAATAGTAAGTGATTGATACCTAAGGTTAATTTTCATGCACTTGGAGTAAAAGATTTAACACTATCAACCATTATAAATGATCTCATCTTTTACTTCTAAATAATTATTGTAAAATTCATTAATCTTGGTATATATGACAATATGTAATTGGTTAATAAAATAAAATAAAAATATTGACAATGTCGGTGTATTTTAATTAAATACCCTAACATTGTGTAGACTTTTTAACAAATTAACAGAAATGCAATCTGTTATTAGAAAAATTCACTCGAAAAGCAACAAATTAGTGGTTGAACGGATCAGAAAATTAATAACCACACATGGATGGTTGGATAAAAGTTAAGTTTCTATAAAATTTCTCAGCATATCTTTTCTGGCAAATTAATAAAAGCAAAGAGAAAATAAGGAAAGATAGAAATTTGTGTTACAAATTCGTGAAACAGAAGAAAGGAACCCCTCTGCAAACAAATTCTCTCATAACACTTTTTTCGCTTCACTTATCTACTTATATACTCATTCATGATACCTTTCACAAAAAATCATTCCTAGAGAAATAAAATTGCTGTAGAGTAAAAATAAACAATTCTATTTGGTATTAATGGCGTTTTAGGGAGAAATAAAAAAATGTCAGAAATGACTTTCTAAGAATAGGTACATAAGTTGGAGACACAAAAAGAAAAAAAAAATAGTACAATAATCTTTGCAATATTTTTCTTTCATTTTTAACTCATCATGAATAACATCCAATCCCCATGTGCTAGAGAGAGAATGTTATGTAAATTGCACAGAGAGAGAAATTTTATAGTCTATTTGGTTTCACATTACATAAAAACTCTCAGATCCCGATTTTTATCATCGTTTTGACACACAACCAAACACTCATTTTTACTTTTTATGCAACTTTGTATGTTTTAATTTTAAAAAATGTAACGCTAGAAGACTCCACAACGAGGCTGTTTTCGGATTCGAAAACAAGAACAACTGGTCATCAAGACAAAACTTTATGCTGCATCAGGCTTGCCCTCAGATTAAAAAAAAAGTATTAATACAGGGTACCCACATATGAACACTTACAAGTATCTGGGAAACCATAAGAGGCAGGTGAAATGGCTTGAAGATGCGATGAAAAATACTAGAAAGCAGGACAATGTAGGCAATTTGAATAGACAAAAGAGGAACAGCTTCTCCAATGACATTACCACGCTTCCAGATATTGTCGGAAAGATCCACTGTTGAATTGTAACATGCAAGTTCTGGTATTGCATCTGGAGGAAGATTTGATATCGAATACGGAGGACGAAAATCTGCCATAGTTGCCATCCCAATCTTCTTCTATGAGGTCTTAATTAACTTTCTTATGTTTCGATTTTTATTTTTTTTTGCATCCTCATTTATACAAAGACATGTTGCCAGAACATTATGCAAGTTATTGCCATTACAGTTGAAGTTGGCCCAGTTCAAATTGCTGTCCTTGTCCGTTTTGCTAGAATATATTAAATACATTGCTGTATTTTGTTATTGTTATTTTATGTCCTTCGTTTATGGAAATAGCTGTTGCTTAAAATAACACATTTGGTTGCAATTCGTTACTTAAAAAAAATTAAAATAAGTTCAACTAAAAAAACTTATTAAGATACTTATTTCTGACTCAAACAAATGGCTATTGAAACCTTCGGAACCAGAAGAATATAATACATAATGGGAGAGAAAATAAAATATAAAAAGGCAAGTCTTTTTCTTCACGTGTTTAGAAGAGAGAAAAAAAGGAAAATAATATTAGAAAGATGGATATCGTATCTGATATGATTAGAAAAAAAATTATAAGAAAATAGGTGAATAAAAAGGCAAATAAGAGGCACAAGAAAAATAAGATAAAAATAAATCCCTTATCCCAACAGCTAAGAAAAAATAGATAAATAAATTAAAAACAATAAACAAGATAAACTCTCATTTCTTGTAAATATTATAAATTAAAAAAAATTAATTTATATTAACTAATGCAAAAAATAAATAAATAAACACTTCATGCCTAAACTTGAAAGTTATTTATATATGTAATTGGATGTAACTTATTTTAAAAGATATAATTATAATTAAAAATTAAAATAAAATGCAATAATGATTTGTAATAGTTAAAGATAAAAATGTCTAAAAGAAAGATGATATCATATGAAATAATTGATTTTATTAATAATTATAGATACTAGTGTTTCTTGTTCCATAAATTATGTAAAAATACATGTTTCTAGTCTTTTCTCCTCAGTTTTTAGTACATTAAGAGAACACATAATAAATGAATCATTCATTAAAAGTGATATAACATTATCATTTAATAAATAAAGGATAACAATAAGAACTAAATTAAAATTGTATATTTTTATCAAATAAGAGGTTAAATAGAAAAAAAATCAGAGATTAAAATCAAAATTAACTAAGCATTTTAGGGGTAAAAAGACATTTAAACTTTCAGTTTTCTTCAAATATTGCTACTTCTTGAATGATCTAACCTCGTGATTTGCAGCATGAGGAACAAATGTTAAAATTATGAGGAATTGCAGAATTGTTTTCGTCTTTATATATAATCAGAATCCAGATCCAGATGGCACTGATGAACCATGCATCAACATCAACTACTAGTTCCTAATCCAACACTTGATGCTAATATATAAACCGTAGATCCAACTAATTGAATGAAGAAGGAATAAATTGGAAAGCTTCAGATGTTGTAATTATGTTGTGAAATAGAATTATATATGATGCTCAAATTCGGTATAGTTAAAACAAAAGTAACACGAGACCAAGAATAGGTTATAAACCCAAAATACTACATCTGTGACAGCATTTAACTTTTTTCTGTCAGGGTCTTGACAATCACATTAGAATGAAAGATAGAAGATTGCTTGAGATGATTTGAACACATAAAAAAAGTGATTGGAGGCATCAATGAGGATACTAGATTGTATAATTTTTAGAGATATAAAAGAAAGGAAGAAACTAATGAGGATAGTAGATTGTATAATTTTTAGAGATATAAAAGAAAGGAAGAAACTCAAGAAATTGGATAAAATTATTATAAGATTCTCATAGTGATTAATATCCTTAGGAATTTGGTTTTAACCAAACTCAATGATATCATGTGATCCATAAAGTCAACCTGACCTAATGAGATTCGATCATTGTTGTTGGTGGTCTTCAAAATCACATTACACATCAAAGTCTTGTCGAGTGGCTGTGAGATGAAAGTTTAAATTAATAATCATGCATAATTTCCTCAACAATTTTATTGATGGCGTTTTCTTTAACCAACATCTATTGGAATATATATTAATCCAAAATCCACATAAAAGAAAACCAAAATAACTTGGGATAGATTAGGTAAATTTTTCAAACTACACCTTCTCTCTCCTATCTTTTTCCAAATTACATAAGTTTGTCAAAATTTTTCTAATGTACACAACATTTCTATGTTCATTGAGAATTCGGGTTTGGCCACCCCGACTTTCGTACGGGCCTCTTATTTTTTTAAATTAAATTATATGTTTAAATTTTTATTTTAATTTAAATTATTAAAATAGTGCAAATATTATATTATATAAATATATTTTTAATTGATTTTAAAAATTTTTTTATTAAAATATTGTTTAATAAGAAAGTAATATTATTAAATATAATTACTTATCTTGTATTATTTAATTTATATAAAATATTTTGTAGGTGAACATTTTTTTTAAATATGAATTTTGTCTAATAATATATTAATTTGCTTTAGTAAAAAAATTAAAACTTTTAATATTATTATGCTACTAAATATAATTTGTTTGTTTATATCATTAGATTTTTTTAAAAATGATAATACTTTTGGTTTAACAATTTATTTATAGAAAAATATTATGCTACATTATAAATAAAATACTTAAACAATTACATTTGGGTAAAGAAAAACTTAAGATGAAGGCATGTTGGACAATTGTTTCTGGTATGGTCACAGCAAATTCCACAATTTTCTACTTTCCCGTCCATTTTCGTCTTTGTCCATCTCAGTATGAACGCGAGTTGAAACCGAACTACCCTTTGTGGTCCACTTTCTCCTTGGATCAAGACCCCATTTATCTCCTTCATATTCTTGGCACATTAATTTGTGTGGTAGTAAACCAAAGGAGTTGTTGTAGACGTGCAAAATGTGTTGCAAAGTGAATAGCGACGACACGCTGACACATAGTTCATGGGATCAACATTGACAGATTTACATGCAGCCATGATGTGAGAACACGATAAATGTTTAGCCTGATATTCACCACAATCACATTTTTGGAATTGTAACATTACTCCAAACCTTCCTGGTGGTCTGGGTGTTTGAAGTGAGGATTGGGTCTCTGTCACAATAAAATGTGTGGTTGTGTCTGTCGTCGTTTACAGTGTCTATTTGATTCTTGTTTACCGTTATTTATTGCCTCAAAGATGACTTTAGAATACTGTGAGTCGAAGTTGATCACTGTCTTAGTTTGTCGACCTCTAATAGCAAAGAGGTGTGCGATCTTGAAGTACGTCTCCTCAACCAACGATAACACCGATAAATGTCTTGTGTTTTTTAACATAAAATTAACAGACTCAAAAAAGTTTGTAGTCATATGTCCCCAATGTTTCCCCTCATTGAAGCATTATTGTACCCAATTTGGTTTGGGTGATTGATAAGTCATTTAGCTGCACTTGGCTTATTGGCACGAATATCCCCAAGATGTCGCTAATACATCTTCTCCGTGTATGCATAACCTGTAAATATTCAATCCAATCTATTACATTATGAAATTTGATTGAAAGTAAAGTTTAACGAAGAAATAAAATAGATTCTCACCAGCCAGCATGAGTGGTTTCTTTAAATGTCTACAGTTTGAGTTACAGCGAAGAAAATTTTGTGCAATATGGCGCAAGCAGAAGAAATGGGATGTGTCCTGAACCCATAAGTTACTTGGGTTGTTGTAAGCACTTATAATCAAAGGGTGTCTATTTGAAATGAGAGAAATGTTAATTTACGGAGTAACATGTCTTCTCAAATTCATTAGGAAAAGCCCCCAAGCTGAACGCCAAAGAATCCAAAAAAAAACTATTTCATGCACCAGTTTCATGGACAACCACCTCAAAATAGAAGCACAAAATCGAAAAAACTATGATTTGGACCCTTGCAACTATACTTAAGTGTCCATGTTATGCATTTTTTTAAAATTATGTCCAACACATTAATGATCTTCATGACACACTTTTTCCATAGTTTGAACATCAAAGAATCCAAAAAAATATATATCGTGCACCAGTTCCATGGACAATCACCTAAAAATAGAAACACAAAATCGAAAAAACTATGATTTGGACCCTTGCAACTATGTTTAAGTGCTCATGTTCTGCATTTTTCTAAAATTATGTCCAACACATTAATGATCTTCATGACACACTTTTCCATAGCTTGAATGTTAAAGAATCCAAAAACAAATATATCGTGTACCATTTCCATGGACAACCACCTCAAAATAAAAGCACAAAACCAAAAAAATTATGATTTGGACCCTTGCAACTAATACCTAAGTACCCATGTTATGCATTTTTTTAAAATTATGTCCAACACATTAATGATCTTTGTGATAAACTTTTTCCATAGTCTGAATGTCAAAGAATAAAAAAAATATATCGTGCACCAATTTCATGGACAACCACCTCAAAATAGAAGCACAAAATCGAAAAAACTATGATTTCGACCCTTGCAACTATGCTTAAGCGCTCATGTTCTGCATTTTTTTAAAATTATGTCCAACACATTAATGATCTTTGTGACAAACTTTTTCCATAGTCTGAATGTCAAAAAAATCCAAAAAAATATATCGTGCACCAGTTCCATGGATAACCACCTCAAAATAAAAGCACAAAATCGAAAAAAATTATGATTTCAACCCTTACAACTATGCTTAAGGGCCCATGTTCTACATTTTTTTAAATTATGTCCAACACATTAATGATATTCAAGACACACTTTTTTGATAGTTTGAATGTCAAAGAATCCAAAAAAATATATATGTTGTGCACCAATTCCATGGACAACCACCTCAAAATAGAACCACAAAATCGAAAAAACTATGATCTGGACCCTTGTAACTATGCTTAAGTGTCTATGTTCTGAATTTTTTTAAATTATGTCCAACACATTAATCATATTCGTGACACACTTTTTCCATATTTTGAATGTCAAAGAATCCAAAAAAATACCCAATTCCATGAGCAACCACCTCAAAATAAGAACACAAAATCGAAAAAACTATGCTTTGGATCCTTACAACTATGTTTAAGTGTCCAT
The DNA here is from genome assembly GCF_000004515.6 of Glycine max. NCBI lineage: Eukaryota > Viridiplantae > Streptophyta > Magnoliopsida > Fabales > Fabaceae > Glycine > Glycine max. The sequence continues at coordinate 30,749,634 of NC_038256.2, read as the reverse complement.
GTTCTGCATATTTTTAAAATTATGTCCAACACATTAATGATATTCGTGACACAATTTTTCCATAGTTTGAACGTCAAAGAATCCAAAAAAATATATATTCGTGACACACTCTGCAATTTGCATACGTTTCTAAAAAATTAAATGTCTCACCAGCAAAACTGACATAAGATGGACAACTCAGAATTTCTTTTCTCACTCTGAAAATTATAATGGACGTTTGTTGTATCAGTTACCAGGGATAAATCACAGTCCAAATTGACAACACTCTATAATTTGCAGACGTCTCTAAAAAATTATATGTCTCACCAAAAACACTATGCAATTTGCGCATTGTGGACCCTTGCAAATATGCTTAAGTGTTCATATACCTGTTAATCTAAATGCACAGTTAACTAGTGACTCACTCAACTATAAGCAAATTCTATAAATACCACTATAGCTAAAGACATTCGTAGCACTTTCAAATTTTCATCTCAATCTCTACCACAATGTGTCACCTAACTACATATGTTTGTATTTACTACAACGATAAAATCTGCAACACTAATGAAGACACCACCTTCGTTAGTAACAACACAAAAACTTTCATGGTCGACAAGGTCATAACCTTTACACAATTGCTTGAACTTGTTCACCAAAACTAAACATTGAACCACAACAACACATCCAACATCTCCACTTTCGGTGCCCTATATTTGAGTCAGGACAACATTATATATACACATATTTTATTCTGCGAGATGATGCTAATGTTCGACAAATGTTCAACATTTTTACAATAACCCATCACTACCATTAGTGGAGTTATTTGCCATAATCTGTGACAATAATAACCCACCAAGCAACCAACATGGCTCAACCTCCAATCTTGAGAACTTATTAGATGAATACGATACTTGTTGGGTCCTGACTCCTCTTTCGGGCCCAAAGGAAGTAACATATCTCCATCCCACGAAACAATATTCAAACGGGATTGGTAATCTATGGATGATTCATGTCTTAATTATTTCTGCTTTGAGGTTTTTATGTATTGTCTTATATCCGTGCTCAGTGATCACTTTACGTAATGAAATAAATTTTTTATTTAAATTTAAGTTAATAATTTTCAGTTTACCCACTTCTACTGCAATATGTGACATGGTAACATAACTGTCGAAATTCACAACACTTTGCAATTTACACTACACTGTTTCAAAAACTTAAATGTCTCACCAGCATAACTAACATAAAATGGAGAACTTATAATCTCTTTTTTCACTCTGAAAATTATAATGGACGTTTGTTGCATTAATTGCAAGGGAAAAAGCACAGTCCAAATTGACAACACTCTGCAATTTGCATACGTCTCTAAAAATTAAATGTCTCACTAGCAAAATTGACATGAAATGGATAACTCATAATCTTTTTTTTTTCACTCTGAAAATTATAATGAACGTCTACTGCATTAATTACAAGAGAAAAATCACATTCCAAATTGACAACACTCTACAATTTGTACACATCTCTAAAAATTAAATGTCTAACCAGCAAAACTGACATGAAATGAACAACTCAGAAGCTCCTTTTTCACTCTGAAAATTATAATGGACGTCTGCTACATTAATTACAAGGGAAAAATCACAGTTCAAATTGACAATACTTTGCAATTTGCACACTTCTCTAAAAATTAAATGTCTCACTAGCAAAATTGACATGAAATAGACAACTCATAATCTCTTTTTTCACTCTGAAAATTATAATGGACGTCTGCTGCATAGTTACAAGGGAAAAATCACAGTCCAAATTGATAAACTCTGCAATTTACACACATTTCTAAAAAAATTAAATTCACTAGCAAAACTGACATAAAATGGATAACTCAAAATCTTTTTTTTTTCACTCTGAAAATTATAATAGACGTCTACTGCATCATTTACCAAGGGAAAAGAAACATTGGATTCCAGAGAAGCCTTTAGCAGGAACACAATTCTAACCTTATGAGATTCCAATACACATCAACAAGGCAAAATTCTCATACAACTATAAATAACACAAAACACTCTCAATACAAATGCACAATTTCACACAACATACCTTCATAAACCAAATTCAATTTTATTACTATGTCATTTTTGAAAGAAACAAGCAGCCTGACCATTGCTAACTCGAGATTAGCCTTTATTTTTCCAAATGGATCAATCACTCACAACCAAACTAGTGTTTATTTTCAAAGTCCCACTCCAACACCAATGCGAGTTCCTAATGACTGTTCTTTTAATACACTCAAGATCAAGAGTAGAATGCACAACACCCTTCAGCTAACCAACGATCAATTAATGGATGAAATATACTACCGACAACCATTCATAGATGATGTCTACACAATATATTTACAATTGAAAAATGATGATGATGTCTACACAATATTAATGTGCAATGAGCAATACTCGTGTGTTGGCCCTATAGAATTATTATGTACCATCAATAAAACACACCGGATGGTATACTCAACCTGCTTCAATCCAATATCACTCTTACTCATGATGCACTTATGTATTACAACGGGAAGTGAAACATACCACACCAAGGTGGGTTTTTGGGTTACTCCTTCACTGGAACAAATCCAATAAGATTTGGCATTCCTATGGGATGTAGCATGAACAAACTCAAGAATTTAATCAAGCAAGTTGCACCTATGGGGTTCCCCCTATGGAATTCAGGAATCACAATTGGTTATACAATTGTTCTTTCGACAACCAAGTCATGTTAAATATTTAGAAAATTTAATCGAATATGAAATAACAGAATTGAAAAATGACAAAGACGTGCTAAAGGGGTTTGTATAATCCAACTATTGGAAACGATTCTGCCCAATAGAAATTTTAGTTATTTTTAGCAAACCAGTAATCCAAATGGGAAAAGACATGTCAACTGCACAACATCTTTTAAACTATCATTGGTTTCCTCATATTTGTGTTGCAATTGTATTTTTAGTATGTTTCATAATTCTTGTTTATCATCTCAGTCACCGCTATTTAATTTTATGTGTATTAATTATTTATTCACTGTATTTTTTTAATTTATTTCAATACTACTAACTAATTTTTTCATTTTTTAATTAATGTACATAATAAAACAAAAATTTCAACGACACATAAATTTAACTAAAAAAATATATACATGTAACTAAAATATTATATTGTAATTTTCTCAATTTTTTTTATTTTTCTTTATCTATATATATCTCTTAAAAAATTATAAAAATTATTTTGATAAGAAATTGGAGAAAATAATTATTTTAAAAAATTTAAATTTTTTTAATAAAGAAAATATATTATTAGACAATTTTAATAATTTTTATTATTAAAAGTTTTAATTTTTATTTGTATTATTTTAATAATTTAAATTAAAAAAAATTAAACATATAAATTAAAAAAAAAGAGGTTCGTACAAAAGTCGGGGTGACCAAACTTTCCAATGAACATAAAAATGTGGTGTATATCAGGAAATTTTTTACAAACTTGTGTAATTTAAGAAAAGATAGGAGAAAAAATGTGTAGTTTGAAAACTTTGCCGATAAATTATAATGATATTCTGTGGCATGATAAAGTAGCATGGATTCCTTGCCTGTTTCCAACAATGCAACAATTTTACTTATTAATTATAACATTTTGAACCCTTGTGAAATGATGTTAAATGTTCCTACTCTAATTACGATTGTATTACAGCTAGGTATCCAGACTGAAGGACTGAGCAGTATGGGGGTTTATTCTTATATTGAAAATAAAATAAGTGCCAAGCGTTAACAATACGCTCTTTCTACCACATTCTTTATTAGTAGTTAAAATTTATTGAAAAATGCAAAGTTTTGAATGAAACTCATTCAGTAGTCAATGAGACATATTATTAAGCCCCAATAAATTTCAGCCAATGTTAGTGTGTTTAAAATAATGTGGGGCAAACATTTCTCTTGAAAATTAGGAGACAAAATGAGAAATCCATATAACTTGGTCATTTCTTTCGGGAGGTTGTTGCATTTTTTCCAAAAAAAAAATTGTATCATGAAAAAGAACCAGTATGTACATGTTTTGATTAACCTATTAAGGAAATAATCTGTTTTTTTTTTTTTTTTTTTTTACTTGTAGGCTTGTAGCATTTTGAGAAGTTTTGAAAAATTATGTTCTAAAAGTAGCAGAACCAAAAAATGATATAAGTCTAGTGGGATGGGAGGCCAGGACCTCACCTTAATTCCAATAGCAATGGCAATTTTCAATTGAACTAGTTCACCTAATCTCAAAGAACCTTCTTTGTTATCTCTAACAAAGATTAGGGGCAAACTCCTTGATGAAGCCATATTTTACAGATGCTTTGTCAGCCATCAAGGTTACAATCAGTAGCTACATGCTCAGTCTGCATAACATAAAATGTAAATAAAGTCTCTCAGCCAATTCCACGTATTTAGAAAAGTTTGTGTTGGTATCTAGAGCCTCCTTCTCTCCCTGGTCATGAAGCACTTTGATCACTTCTGTGAACAAATCTGACTAAATCCCACTTCTGTGAAATACTCCAGCAATGTCTCTAATCACCAAACTTGGGTATGTAAAATATATCAACAAATAAGAGAAAGGTAAGGTTTGAATATTTCACAACACCAGAATATTTGTACATTGTACCAGCTTCCAAGCTCTAATTTGGTATTGTGAAAGATGGATTTTTTCCATACAGGTTTTTTACTTGGGCTTCAAGGACAAGATTATCATGTATGTACCACCTTCCTGTGTGAAATTGACAAACCAGTGTTTGGCAAGCTCGAGGTATCAGAAGTGTTTATTTTCAGTTCCCCATACTCATTTTGTTTCAGGGCAGCATGAGAACTGGGTTTATGAAGGCTACCAACAAGTGCCTCGAAAACTCTGTCATCAGGTATTAGACCCATTCTCATCATCTCATCATACAACTTAAGAGCTTCATCTGCTCTCCCCTCCTTGGATAAACCAGAAATAATTGCCGTATATGTCTTCACGTTTCCTCTTATGCCCTTTACCAGCATTTCATTGAAAAGCTTCAGAGCCTCATCTACCTTGTCAACAATACATTCCCCATGTATCAATGATGTGTAAGTAAACACATCTGGCAATAGTCCCTTCTCTACCATTTCAGCTTTTAACATGAGCTTGCTTTACTTTTTCATTCTTGCTATACGCATCTATTAGAGTGTTATACGTAACAATATTAGGCACCACTCCCCTTTTCTCTATATTCCTTAAGAACCTCTCAGGTTCTGCAAGGTTTCCTTCCTGGCAATATATCTCAATAAACGTAGCGCAGGTCACAACGTTCGGAGCCACTCCTTTCTCTACCATCACATTTAACACCCTCTTGGCTTCCTCATACCTGTGCAATTTACACAGCCCACTAGCAAGAATGTTGTATGTAAAGACATCCGCTTCAAACCCTTTCCTTTCCATGATATCTTGCAGCCTGAAAGCTTCATCCATCATCCCTCTTTTACAATATCCATCCATCATCGTGTTAAATATTACAACATTCAAATCAACCCCCTTACACTGCATCTCTTCCAACAAGATCTCCGCAGCCTCCATTTGGCCAGCCTTGCACACACCACTAATCAATGCCCCAAAAGTGAGTATTCGGAACAATGCCTCTACAAATCATCTCGTCAAACAGAGCTGACGCTCTTCTAACATTCCCCGCCCTACAATTCCAACTTATCATCGACGTGTAGACATAAACATCCATCTCCACGTTCCTCTCACACATTTCCTCATACACCTTCTCTGCCTCCCCAATTCTCTCGGAACTCGCGTACCACTCGATCAAAATAGTATACGTCACCAAACTAGCCACAACACCCTCCCTCTCCATCAACCCCAAAATCTCATCAACCCCCTCCCGATCCTTCCTCACAACACAAGCATTCAACAACGTATTATAAGTAAACACCGTTGGCACAACGCCTCTCGCGGCCATCTCGTTCATCAACTCCTTAGCCCTCCCAACCTCCCCTCTCCTACACAACACATCAACCACAATAGTCAAAGATTGAACCCCGATATCAACGCGACCGGACTCAACCATCCTTCGAAAGAACCTCACACACAATTCAACCTTATTACATTTCTTCAAAGCAAGACCTACCCTCTACCACCAACCCTTTTTCCATCACATAATCAAACACCTTAAGGGCATCTCTAAACATCCTATTGTCAGCACACACCCTGAACAACATGTCACACAGAGTCTCAACAAAATGGGGTTCAAATTCACATTCATCAACCAAAGAAACAACATCTGAAACGGGGCGTTTGGTTTCGACTTCGGTGGTGACAAGGGAGTCCAAGAGGGTCCTCATTGCGGCGAATTTTCGGGCTGCGAAGAGGCGGTAGAGGAGGATGAGGCGGGCGTTGAGGTCGGGTGACGGGAGGAAGTGGAAGAAAGTTAGGCAGGAGAGAGGGGGGGGAGGGTGGGGTCGGAGAGGACACGGTAAGTGACGTGGGGTGAGATGCAGGGGATCAAGGAGTGGTGGAGTTTGGAATAGGGGTTGTTGAGGAGGGTAAGGATTATGGTGTGGGCGAGTTGGAGGTGTTGTGGGGTTGGAGGAGGGAAGGAGGTGAATTTGCTGAGGATTCTCGAGAGGGTCTTCCGGGGATGGGAACACATTGGTTTTCTTTCTCTTTACAGAAGAGAAAAGGTGGTGGAAAAATAATGGGAAAAAGGGTTCAAGAATTTTAGATGGTAACAGGGAAAACCAGATTGAAGAAAGATGCTTTGTTTTGCACTCTGCTGCTGCCTGCTGTTGCACTGCACTAAAGAGAAGGGGGTTGATTTGATGCTGTCTGCTCTACTCTCGAGTCTACAAACTAATACAATCGGTGCATGAATTTTGGGCATTTTGTTGGAGCAAAATGGGGCATTCGGAAAAGAAAAAAAATATAAAAAAAAAATAAAAATATATATATATATATATATATATATATATATATATATATATATATATATATTATCAAAATAAAAATAAAAATAGTACTATAGTCTATAAGTCATTGTGCGGTAAAAATTTAATTAATATCAAATGAATTTTAAAAATAATAGTAATTTTTTTGGTGAAGATAAAAAATTTAATAATTTAAATCATTCTGTGGTAAAAATATGTAGCCTATATGAAAATGGGTCCAATCCAACTTATGTTTTCACACCTTGACATGTTAGATCTAGTTAGGCAATTCATTTTGATATCTTTAACTTGAATTTTTAATTTTTTTTGTGATATTATCTATCCCAACATGTATATAAATGGGAAAAACATATAAAATGAACAATCTAATTAAATCAATATTATTCAATAAAATTGTAAGTAAATTCACGTGGATAAAAAATTTACATTTGCTTCACTGCTATCAAATAAAACTTCTCAGAAATATTTTCGGCTCAAACATAGGGTCATTCAAGTTTACAAAAGAATTCAAGTTAAGTAACAAAATAAAATAAAGTAAAATAATATGTTTGGAACATCATACAATCAAAACAGAAACTTATGTCCGAGTGTCACAAAGCATTATATTTTGACATCTTCCAACACGAGGTTTCTTAAAGCAATCCACCTAATCATATGTTTCCACAAACACAAGGTTCAAGATCATCACAGGATCCAAACACAAATAGCACACCGAGGGTGAGTCATCACAATCCTTAATGAATAGAGATAAACGAAAACATACAAGTATGATATAAAAATAACAATAATATAATTATAACAACACTCAACACCTAACAATATAGGTATAACAAGGCTCAACTTTGACACAATTCACATCATTTCAACACTCAACACCTAACATCACTTGTCCTAGAATTTAATCACAAATCACATTTCACGCCTTCACGATTAATCACATATTCAAAACAACACATCTCAAATACAATACTGCATCTCATACTTACCCAATTCATTACACATCATCATATAACAAGTCACAATGATCATTACACAAACGCTATATAACAAATACACTAAGACTCAATCTTATATGCATTGTGGTACCATGTCAATGAAAAACAACACCAGGGTGCATAGGAGTACATAACAAGACACGCCACACAATAGGTATGTCAGGTCACTTTCACTAGTGAAATCATAAGGTGACCAGTCATGGTCACTCTATTTTGTGAGAATGTTCCAACCATATGATATTAACATAGGTTTAAAGGAGCACTCAAATCGAGTGTACTTATTCCCAAGGCCTAAACTCTGAAGAATCTGTTAAGACCTCACCTTCCTGATTCAGGTTCAACCCCTAAAACAACCTTTGCACGCAGACACTCATGAATTATATAATACCGACAATCTCACACTTGTTTTCAAACACATTTAACACATTGCACTATAATTTAACACCTTAGGTTCCTAACTTGGAATCCTACACTTTCCTTCTAACACCTTAGGTTCCTAACTTGGAAACTTACAATTTCCTTTTTAACACCTCAGGTTCCTAATTTGGAACCCTACACTTTCTTTTTTAACACCTTAGGTTCCTAACTTGGAACCCTAAACTATCCTTTTATCACCCTGCGCATAAAACACTTTTCTCAAGGTAAACACCAGTCGGATTATTATATAATTTACAATTCACAACACAAGTAATATCACATCAAGTATTAACCAAACACTTATTCACAATCATATTCCATGTCCACAATTTAACATCTCACAACGTCACAATCCACCATCACATATTCACGTGTATCTCACAAATTTACACATGTTCAACTTTCCACTTAACTCAATCTTAATCACAATTTCATAATCCCAAAATGTCATGTCATTATGCCTCATGAATTATATACACATCACACATTAGTAATATTTACATGGCACAATATATATATATATTAAATCGAACTATATTATCACTTCTCATACATCATATATATCATACAATAACAATCTTCTAACATTTAAGGCATATAATCATTCACTTAATAGCAACCACACATACATGTATAGTAAACAATTATATTCTTACATTTTATCCTAAGCTACTACGACCTTTGTAGAGTAAAATTATAAGTACAAGGGATGTACTAATCTTATTAAGTTCATTATCTTGTTTGAAATCTAAGACAATTATCTACAACTCATATGTTGATTACAAAAACCGGTTTGACTATTAACTATGTATAAACCTAAGGTAAACATTGGATCATTCTTTAATCTTGACAGCTCGACCTTTGCTCAATAATTTGACTCTCTAGGGGACTATACAACTTTGAATTGGGGGAAACCAACAACATTTGTTAACTAACATCATGGGCTACAACTTTTATGAAGAGCACAAAACTAATTTAATCATTTTCTTAGTCAATTTTAGGATACAAGATAACTCACGTTGTTAGGAAAATAGTATGAGCTTAAACCAATTGATTTTCACTAAGCACGAGTGTACTCTCATCAAGCACGGTTGTGCTTCACAAAAAACTTTGTTTCATGAAGAAAAAGAGACACAATTCAGACCTCAAAACACACCCGAATTTCAAACGAATAGAACAGAACATGTGATGACATCATGGGGAACAAAATCCCTCGATCAATTTCAAGAAAACATGCAAGAATCAAGAATTCCCAAATTTCTAGGTTTCTAACATTCAAAGTGAAACACTCAATTAAATCATCCAATTCACATCAGGGCATTAATTGACTCGTCAAACATGGGAAATTCATAGTTATCATTATACAAGAAAAATTAAAACGCATAAAAAAACCCGAAATTAACTCCAATTTAATCCTCTAAGGATCCCTACACATGTTTACCATAACTCCAATTGCAATAAACTCATCCTTTACCTTTAAGCAAGCTAATGTGTGTGGTTTGACAGTGATAGAGGTGTCCCTAACAGTTCCCTAAGATTCTTCAAGCTTTTCCTTTGGTTGCTTTGCTAGGGTTTCCAAATGTTAGAGAGAAGGAGAAGGGATTAGAGCCTCAATTTCACTGTCTCTATGCTAGGGGAATTTCTCTCTCTACCGAAATTATTTTGCAATTTTAACGGTAGGAGTGTGTGAAAATGAGTTATGAAGATGGTGCCAAAATTTTAGGATGATCCAACGGTTAACAAGTCCGGGATCATAGTTTTACTAGGACAGGTTTGGGTGTTTCTAACAAAAATAAAGGGTTTTGGGAGAGGAAGAGGGAGAACGAATTTGGAAGGAAAAAAGAGCGTAAAAATATATCGTAAATATAAAAAATGACTTAATATGTCTCTATTTATAACTAGGATACTCTAAGCCTATTATTTACTCTATTTTCTTTATTTTATTATTTTATAAAAAAAACTTTATTTTACTCTTTCATTAAATAAATAACCAATTAAAACATCCATTTATTTTCTAAAAAATCATTTTACTCTATTTATTTTCTAACACTATGAAACCATTATTTTAATTAACAAAATTTTTTTTCTCTCATTTATTTAATTTCTAAAAAATTTATTAATTTTTAAATAAAACTCTTTTTATTTATTTTATGAAAAATGGAGTCTTTCATATTCCTCTTTATAAGTAGGTCATTTATTTATTTTACCCATTGATAGGGTTGTGTTTGTCATCATTAAGTGTATGTTTGGTAGCGGTGAAATAATGTAGAAGAGAAGTGAAATGCAAGGAAGACATGATCTACCACAAATTTCAACGGTTTGGGACACATGAAATGGCGAAAAAAATTTCCAAATAAAGTATGGGTCCCACTATGATGAGGACATGGCAAGGACTAAGGGCAATGAACCTTTAGAAGGACACTGAGGACCTATGTCAAGGGCTAGAACAAAGAAGGCCAAGGAAGCTCTTCAACAAGTGTTAACCATGCTATTTGAATTTAGGCCCAAGTTACAAGTGGAGAAGCTTCGAATTGTCAATTGCACCATGTTCCAAGAAGAGTAAAGGGTGCCACCTTTGTTGAGTGGTTTTATTAGCATTTTGTTAGTTGAAATAAAGGCTCAAACTTGTGTTAAAGTGGTTGTCAATTCTCTTTGGATTTTCACCACTTATGGGCTTGTTTTAATTTAAAGAAATTAAGGTTTAATAAGGTGGAAACTCTAGGCTTGTGGCTGCCTCTTGGCTGACCAAGAGCTAATCATTTTTCCACATGTTTTTGTGTCTTAATTCTAGTTTAATTAGGTATAATGACACCACCAATTGTTGTTATTGGTGATCATTTGTCCTGACTCTAGTTTTAATTAGGTATAATGACACCATCAATTATTGTTATTGGTGATCATTCCAAATTATTGTTTTTGTGTCTTTAGAAGGACATCATTCTTATTTATGGGCTGCACATTTTCTAATAAAGGGGAGACCTTGAATTGAGTTTTAATCACCTTCTAAAGTGTGAGAGTGAATCTCCTTAATTACTTGAGTGATTCAAGAAATTGATTTATCAAGGAACACCACCTTGTGTGTGACACTAATTCCGAAGGAGTGATTCTTTCAACCAGCTTCTTCATTCTCCTTATCCATTCCATTTTCTTAATTTCATACAAAAAAAAAGAAAAAAAAACCTTTGAAGATCCATCCTCAACCCTTGTGCAAATGGGTTTACATCATTTTGGTTATCAAAGATCCGGTTCAAGGGTTTTTCAAGATTGCTTGAGCTGAAATTTCTTGGTAACATCCTTCTAATTTCTTCCTTGCCATTTTATATTACTTTGTTCATGCTATTTTTTTATTGAGACTGAACCATTGCAAAAATTAGGCCTTTAATTTCTTGTTAAAAAAAAGGGGTAGAAACTTATTTTTTTAAAAAATTATTTTGGGCTGAATGGTTCATGCTATAATAGCTTTCAAAAATTCTCGAAGGTAATATAATTGGCTGTTAGAAGGTTTGAATTACCAAATTATGAAGTTTAATTCCTTCAAAAAAATCCCATTATGTAGTTGCTGGAATTTTTTGTCCTTGTTCTAAGCCTTTGTTAGCCTAACCCTAAGCCTTTTCCTTGTCACAAATTGGTGGTTGAACTTTGTGTAAACTTTATCTTGAATTGCTTTAGAACTCAAGGAGAATTCTAGAGTGGAAAAAGGCAAGAGTGTACAAAATTAAAAAAAAGCCATATTTGAGAGATACACTTGAGTTGGTGAGGTTCTATTTTCTTTATAACTACTATTATTTTTATTTTGAACATGTCAAGTGGTGGTCCAAGGCCAAACCAAATTGAAGGAGTCAAGCTCAACATTCCTCCCTTTAAAGGCAAAAGTGATCCGGAGGCATATTTGGAGTGGGAGCTCAAGATAGAGCATATCTTCTCATGTAACACCTATGAGGAGGCCCAAAAATTGAAGCTAGCAGCTGCGGAATTCTCAGATTATGCTCTTGTGTGGTGGAACAAATTGCAAATGGAGAGAGCTAAAAATGAGGAGCCTTTGATGGAAACTTGGGTTGAGATGAAAAGGATCATGAGGAAGCCGTATGTGCCGACAAGCTATACTAGGGACTTAAAATTCAAACTTCAAAAGTTGTCCCAAGGTAGCAAAGGCATTGAGGAATATTGTAAAGAAATGGAGGTGCTCATGATTCAAGCCAAGATAGAAGAGGATGAAGAGGTAACTATGGCTAGATTTCTTAATGGTTTAAATAGTGATATTCGTGATGTTGTTGAGCTGCAAGAATTTGTTGAAATGGAGGATTTGCTTCACAAACAATCCGAGTAGAGCAACAATTGAAGAGGAAAGGTGTGGCCAAAAGGAGTTCCACTAATTATGGTTCTTCTAGTTGGAAGGACAAGAGTAAAGGGTTTGTCACCTCTAATGTAGCACCTATACCATCAAAAACTCCTCCAAAATTCCATTAACAATCCTAAAAAAAGAGCCAGGATGTGAAGTGTTTTCGGTGCCAAGGCTTGGGACATTATGCATATGAGTGCCCTAACAAGAAAGCCATGATTCTTAGAGATGGAGAGTACATTAATGAGTCCGAAGTTGAAAAGGGAGAAGAGAGTGAAGATGAGGAAGAGGAAGTGGAGAAAACACCGGACGAAGAATTGTTGATGATTAGGCGGTTACTTGGCCATCAATTGAAGTCTATGGAGGAAAGTCAAAGAGAAAACATTTTCCACACTAGATGTTTGATTAATGGAAAAGTTTGCATGGTGATCATTGATGGAGGGAGTTGTACCAATGTGGCAAGTGCAAGACTTGTGTCTAAATTGAATTTAGTCACAAAACCACATCCTAGACCGTATAAGCTTCAGTGGCTTAGTGAGGATGGAGAGGTGCAAGTAAGGAAGTAAGTGGAGTTGGATATTTCCATTAGAAAGTACAATGATAAGGTTCTTTGTGGTGTTGTTCCTTTGGAGGCCAGTCACTTACTCTTGGGGAGACCATGGCAATTTGATAATATGGCTAATCATGATGGTTTCACCAACAAGATCTTTTTCACGTATCAAGGCAAAAAGATAGTGCTCAAACCATTGAGTCCACAAGAAAAAGAGAGAAAAAGAAAAAAAGAGCCAAATACTTGAGAGTTCAAAAAGTGAGAACAAAAAGAGGGAAACACAAGAGAGAAAAAAGATGAGTAAAACACTTGAAGTGAGGGAGAATTTTCTAGCTACAAAAGGAGAGGTCAAAGGGTTGTTTCATTCAAAAAAACCCCTATACTTGTTGATTTGCAAAAATTATGTTTTGACCACTAACACCTTTGACAACTCTGAATTGCCTTCTAGTGTTAAAACTCTTTTGCAGGCATTTGAGGAGGTGTTTCCATCAAGTGTTCCAAGTAGGTTGCCACCATTAAGGGGAATTGAGCATCAAATTGATCTCATGCCGGGAGCTTCTTTGCCTAATAGGCCAACTTATAGGAGAAACCCTCAAGAGACCAAGGAGATCCAAAGACAAGTGAAAGAACTCATTGGTAAGGGAAGGGTAAGAGATAGCATGAGTCCATGTGTTGTCCCGATAATTTTGGTTCCAAAAAAAGATGGTTCTTGGAGGATGTGCTCCGATTGTAGAGCTTTAAACAATATTACCATTAAATATAGGCATCCAATATCTAGACTTAATGATTTGCTTGATGAATTGCATGGTGCTTGTTTCTTTTCCAAAATTGATTTGAAAAGTGGTTACAATCAAATAAGGATTAAAGAAGGAGATGAATGGAAAACCGCTTTCAAAACTAAATATGGATTATATAAATGGTTGGTTATGCCTTTCGGTTTGACTGATGCACCAAGCACTTTTATGAGATTAATGAACCATGTTTTGAGAGAATTCATTGGTAAATTTGTGGTGGTGTACTTTGATGATATCCTTGTTTATAGCACAACCCTTGATTTGCATGTTGCACACTTAAAATCGGTGTTGTGTGTGCGTAGGAAGGAACAATTGTATGCTAACCTTGAAAAATGCATTTTTGCAAAGACCATGTTGTGTTTCTTGGTTTTGTAGTGAGTTCCAAAGGGGTTCAAGTTGATGAAGAAAAGGTCAAGGCTATCCAAGAGTGGCCTACACCTAAAAATGTGACCGAGGTGAGAAGTTTTCATGGCCTAGCGAGTTTTTATAAGCGATTTGTGAAGGATTTTAGTACCTTGGCAGCACCTTTGAATGAGATATTTAAGAAAATTGTTGTTTTCAAATGGGGGGAGAAACAAGAAGAAGCTTTCAATACTCTTAAGCAAAAGTTAACCAATTCTCCCATACTTGCTTTGCCAAAATTTTCAAAATCTTTTGAAAATGAATGTGATGCTTCAAATGTTGGGATTGGGACTGTATTGTTACAAGAAGGTCATCCAATTGCTTATTTTAATGAAAAATTAAGTGGTCCTACCATTAACTATTCTACTTAAGATAAGGATTTGTATGCCTTAGTGAGAGCGTTGAAAACATGACAACACTATCTTTATCCCAAGGAGTTTGTGATCCATAGTGACCATTGTGGAATCAATGACTTCCAAGATTATTTTTATGATGCCAAAGAATCAAGAGTTAAGCAAGTTCCAAAGAATCAGGCTTCAAGAATCAAGTCTCAAAGAATCAAGATTCAAGAACAATTAAGTTTCACGACTCAAGATTCAAGAACAATCAAGATCAATATTCAAGATTCAAGAGAAGTTGATTTCAAGATTCAAGAGAAGAAATCGAGAAGCAACAGTCAAGACTTCACAAGGGAAGTATTTTTCAAAAATCCAAACATAGCACAATTTTGTTTTACAAAAGAGTTTTCTCAAAAATTTTCTAAGTTACCAGAGTATTTACTCTCTGGTAATTGATTACCAATTTCATGTAATCGATTACCAGTGACCAAATTTGATTTCAAAATGTTTTTAACTGATTTGGCAATGTTCCCAAATATTTTTCGAATGGTGTAATCGATTACACTATATTGGTAATCGATTACCAGTGTATCTGAACGTTGGAATTCAAATCCAACTGTGAAGAGTCACAACTTTTCATAAAATGCATTGTGTAATCGATTACATGATTATGGTAATCGATTACCAGTGATAACTTTTGAATATAAGGTCAAAAGTTGTAACTCTTGACATGATTTTCTCAAGGTTATAACTCTTCCAATGGTTTTCTTGACCAGACATGAAGAGTCTATAAAAGTAAGACCTTGACTTGCATTCAAAAGAACTTTTACAACTCTTTAACAATTTTTTAGAACTTCTAAGAATTCCTTTCTACTCATCTCTCTTCTTGTTCTTTCTTTGCCAAAAAGCTTTCTAAGTTTTGTTTTTCCAAACCTTGTTTTTCTACAAGTGAAAATTCTGCAGAAAACAAAAGTGTGCTGCTATCTTTTCATTCTCTTATCCCTTTGCCAAAAGAATAGAAGGACTAACCGCCTGAATTCTTTTGTGTCTCCCTTCTCTCTTTCCAAGAGAATTCAAAGGACTAACCGCCTGAGAATTATTTTGATTCTTCCCTTCCCCTTAAACAAAATATTTCAAAGGACTAACCGCCTGAGATATCTTTTGTTTCCCCTTACAATGATTCAAAGGACTAACCACCTGAGAATTATTTGTCCTAACACTTTGGAGGGTACATCCTTTGTGGCACAAGTAGAGGGTACATCTACTTAGGTTGTTATACTGAGAACAAGAGAGGGTACATCTCTTGTGGATCAGTTCAAGTGGAGGGTACATCCACTTGGTTTTTCAAAGAGAACAAGGGAGGGTACATCCCTTGTGGATCTTTGGCTTGTAAAGGATTTTACAAGCTTGAAAGAAATCTCAAGAACCGTTGGTTGCTTGGGGACTGGATGTAGGCACGGGTTATTGCCAAACCAGTATAAATCTTGTGTTTGTCTTCTTCTTCCCTACACTCTTTAAATTATGTTGTGTACTTTTAATGGCCGCTTTTACTTTTGGTTAAGTTTTTGTTTCTGTTCTTCACTTTCTTAACTTAGTAGTAAAAGCCTAGTTGAATCTAGTAACATTAAGAAGGATAAATTTTTAATTAGTCAAGACACATTAATAATTAATTCAACCCCTCTTCTTAATTATTCCGAGGCCACTTGATCCAACAACCATGAGTCCTAAAATTCTTAAAGGGACAAGGTAAGCTAA
Source organism: Glycine max (assembly GCF_000004515.6). Lineage (NCBI taxonomy): Eukaryota > Viridiplantae > Streptophyta > Magnoliopsida > Fabales > Fabaceae > Glycine > Glycine max. The sequence continues at coordinate 30,733,089 of NC_038256.2, read as the reverse complement.
ACAAAAGGCATGCCAAATGGGTGGAATTTCTTGAGCAATTTCCTTATGTTATTAAACATAAAAAGGGAAAAGGAAATATTGTTGCGGATGCCTTGTCAAGGATCCACTTTTTGCTTTGTATGCTTGAAACAAAAATGATTGGATTTGACTGCTTGAAAGAAATGTATGAAGGAGATGACACCTTTGGTGAAATATTCAAAAATTATGAAAAGTTTTCTAAAGATGGTTTTTATAGATATGAAGACTACCTCTTCAAAGAAAATAAATTATGTGTGCCCAAGTGTTCTACTGGAAATTTGCTTGTGTGTGTAGCCCATGAAGGTGGTTTGATGGGGCATTTTGGGGTCCAAAAGACCTTAGATACATTGAAAGAGCATTTTTATTGACCTAACATGAAGAAAGGTGTGCAAAAATTTTGTGAGCGTTGTATTGTTTGCAAAAAGGCCAAGTCAAAGGTAATGCCTCATGGTTTGTATACCCCTTTACCAATTCCGGATTCTCCATGGATTGATTTATCAATGGACTTTGTTTTAGGGCTGCCTAGAACAAGTAATGGTAAGGATTCCATATTTGTTGTTGTTGATAGGTTTTCTAAAATGGCTCATTTTATTCCTTGTAGGAAATTTGGTGATGCTAATCATGTGGCGGATTTGTTCTTCAAAGAAATGGTGAAACTCCATGGATTACCAAGAAGCATTGTTAGTGATAGGGACTCCAAGTTCCTAAGCCATTTTTGGAGGACCTTATGGGGAAAGTTGTGTACTAAGTTACTATTTTCTACTGCTTGTCACCCTCAAACGGATGGACAAACAGAAGTCATGAATAGGACTTTGGGTACCTTGCTAAGGACCGTTTTGAAAAAGAATATTAAAAATTGGGAAGTTTGCTTACCTCATATTGAATTTGCTTATAATAGGGTTGTGCATAGCACTACTAGTTGTTCTCCTTTTGAGGTTGTTTATGGTTTCAATCCACTAACTCCTCTTGATTTGTTGCCAATGCCTAATATTTCAATTTTTAAGCATAAGGAAGGACAAGCCAAAGTAGACTATGTGAAAAGGCTCCATGAAAGAGTCAAGGCCCAAATTGAAAAGAGGAATGAAAGCTATGCTAGACAAGCAAACAAGGGGCACAAAAAGGTTATTTTCCAACCTGGAGATTAGGTTTGGGTTCACATGAGAAAGGAAAGGTTTCCGGAGCAAAGAAAATCCAAGCTTCAACCAAGAGGGGATGGTCCATTTCTAGTACTTGAAAGGATAAGTGACAATGCATACAAGATTGAATTGCCCGGTGAGTATAATGTGAGTACTACATTTAATGTGTCTGACTTAACTCTTTTTGATGTAGATGGAGAAGCCGATTTGAGGAAAAATCCTTTTGAAGAGGGAGAGAGTGATGAAGACATGGCAAGGACTACGGGAAAGGAACCTTTAGAAGGACTTGGAGGACCTATGCCAAGGGCTAGAACAAAGAAGGCCAAGGAAGCTCTTCAACAAGTGTTAACCATACTATTTGAATTTAGGCCCAAGTTACAAGTGGAGAAGCTTCAGATTGTCAATTGCACCATGTTCCAAGAAGAGTAGAGGGTGTCACCTTTGTTGAGTGGTTTTATTAGCATTTTGTTAGTTGAAATAAAAGGCTCAAACTTTTGTTAAAGTGGCTGTCAATTCTTTTTAAATTTTCACCACCTATGAGCTTGTTTTAATTTAAAGAAATTAAGGTTTAATAAGGTGGAAACTCTAGGCTTATGGCTGCCTCTTGGCTGACCAAGAGCTAAACATTTTTCCACATGTTTTTGTGTCTTAATTCTAGTTTAATTAGGTATAATGATACCATCAATTATTGTTATTGGTAATCATTTTATCTTCTCACTTGTGTAACCAACTTGAGGTCATTCCTATTTATGGGCTGCACATTTTCTAATAAAGGGGAGACCTTGAATTGAGTTTTAATCACCTTCAAAAGTGTAAGGGTGAATCTCCTTAGTTACTTGAGTAATTCAAGAAATTAATTTATCAAGGAACACCACCTTGTGTGTGACACTAATTCCGGAGGAGTGATTCTTCCAACTACCTTCTTCATTCTCCTTATCCATTCCAATTTTCTGAATTTCATACCAAAAAAAAAGAAGAAAAAAAACCTTTGAAGGTCCATCCTCAATCCTTGTGCAAATGGGTTTATATCACACTAGTACAAATTTGTTAATGAAATTTGTCTTGCCAAGAAAGGACCCCCGCTTTATCACACATGTGTGAGGGTGTTGTTGGAAGAGTGAGCATTGCGCACAAAGATCAGGTAGTCATGGAACCCACATGATAAAATGAATTGTGAAATTAATATTAATAACAAGGTTAAAAGTTAATTTTCTTAGTGGACCAATTTGTTTTTTACTAATTGAACCACTTCTTTTTATTTTTATTATACTAATCAAACGACTTTGTTTAAATATTTTTCTTCTATTATGTTCTATTTCTCTTCAATTAAACAACTTTTCTTTCTACCATATTTCTTATTTATGGTGTATTTAATAGAGATGAGAGAAATAGAGTAAATGAAAATAGATGAGAGATAATTTAAAAAAGGAGAAATATAGTAGACAAAAAGTTAAATGTTTGGTTGTTTGTTTTAAGAAAAAAAAATATAATGGAAATAATTTTATGAAGGTGTTTAGTATAAATGAAATGAAGAGGAGAGAATTCAATATATTTATAAATTGACATTATTGCCTCTTAAATCACATTGTCATAGTTTCACTCTCTCACCAACAGATTTGAATTTTTTCTCAAAAGACCTTACTAGCTGGAGCTTTATCCAGTTCCCTTGTGAAGGCGAAATGGTCATAAAGGGGTAAATTTTTTTTAAAAAATTATTAAATGGGTATAAAATTTAAATTAATATTTTAAAAAAAATAAGTCATAGGGTATTTTATAACTTGTGAGCACAAAGTCTAAACTGTGTTATGATTTCATTTTTTTTCTTTTCCATTGAAGTTGTAAAAAAGTTTAAGACTTCAATTTTTTTAATACCACTTTTAAATTGTAAGTATTTTTTTTAGAAGTTGTAAACTATTTATGACTTCAAAATCGTAAATAGTTTTTTTTATTTTAATTATTAATGAATTTATGTTTGTTTTCTTTTTAAGTTTTATTTAATATTTTCTATACTCATGTATATTGTTTTTTATTTAATATTTTCTGTATTTTTATATTTAATATTTTTTATATTTTTATTTAGTATTTAATTTAAATAAAAATATTAAAATATATAATCACTAGTCGTATACATAATGAGATGAACTAGTCAACTTCAAATAGACATAAGAAATACTCATTGCAAGAACATAACTGCTAATAACTATCCATACAAACAAGTTGACGGCTAATATCGTTTCTATTTTTTAATTTTAAGCTTGTGTTTAATATGTATTGTTCATTTTATATTAATATATTATGCTATTTTTATTTTATCAACTAATTTTATTATTAAATTATTTTCTGTTGTTAATATTAAATAATTTATAAAATAAAACTAATTAATACTATTGTATGAAATTATTAATTTACTTAATGATAACTATAATAATTAATTTAAAAAATTTAAAAAGAAATTAATATTATTCGATAAATTATAAGTTAATATTATTTGTTAATATTAGTAACAAAAAAAATTTAATATTTTTATTAAGCAAATATGTGTAATGTATTTTAATATTTTTATTTCAATTTAAGTATTTTGCATTATTTTCATAATTTACAAAACAAATAATAATCCTTAATATTAACAGAGAGTATACAAAATATATTAAGTAAAACAATATACAAAAATATAGAAAATATTAAATAAAAGACAATATACAAAAATATAGAATATATTAAATAAAACAATATAGAAAATGTTAAATAAAATTAAAAAAGAAAACAAACATAAATATGTTAGTAATTAAAATAAAAAGTTAGTTACAACTTTAAAGTCTTAAATAGTTTAACTTCTAAAAAAAGTTAAAAATACTTACAACTTTAAAATCAGATTAAAAAAAATTAAAGCCATAAACTTTTTTATGACTTCAATGAAAAAGAGAACAAAAACTAAGGTCATAATACAATTTATCACTTTCTAATCAGAATTCATAGAATTCCTTATGACTTATTTTTTTATGGGTCTTAATTTAAAGTTTATCCTATTTTGTTAATTTAATAAAAATTACCCATTTATAGTGGTTTCGCCCCTTTGAAATAGTTAGTGTGGGTTACTTAAAAAAAAAGTAAAAAAGGGTAAAAGTTATTTTTTTCTCCCACCAATGGAAAGAGTGAATTTTTTACCCACCAGGAGAGAGCAAAACTTTCACTATGGAACCCACAGTAGTGAATTTTATTTCTATGCTCATCCCACGATACCAAATGACTATGCGATTCTATCTTCAGAATTTTATTTGTATTTATCCTATCAAATACATTCTTATTTTTTCTTCTTTTCTTTTCTCTCCTACTTATTTCTTCTCCTTTCTTGCTTTCTGTCCCTACCAAGTAACAATAGGAACCAATGACAAAACCAAATCATCTTGTTTGTTTTGGGCTTTGGCTTTCTCTTCCATTTTTTTTAAGAAAACAATTTCTATTTATTTCTTTTAAAAATTACTATTTTTAAGTTTAAACAGTTGACAAAAATGGATTGAGTTAAAATTATTGGAAAATATTTTTTAATTTTTATTCTTAAATATATTTAAATAAATATAAAATGGAATTTAAATTTACACATTAATTATTTATTATAATTTTTTATTTTACATGATAATATTAAATTTTATATAAATTTAAATTTTACTTATCTTAATCTTCTTACAATTTAACCACTATTTAAACTCTCGATCCTTCGGAGGAATGCACAGTGAATGAACAAACGACACGTTTTTCCTTAGCGTCGCATAGTTCATTCATATAAAACCCTAATTTAACGCTCCAATTTGTTTAGAGAGTGAGGGAAAGATGATGAGATCAATGGACTTGTTCGGAGAGATGGACGAGCAGGTATCGTCGATGGCAATGGACGTGGACGACGTCGACCCTCTCGAGATCTTCGCCGAGGGCGTCATCGCCGCCGACAACAAACTCGCCGACGCCGATTTCTTCAACAATTTCCAAGACGATTTCGATGACTCTGATATCAACTAAAACCCCTTTCTTCTTCATGGGTATTCTCGGGGTTAAATAATTTCTCGGTTAGGGTTTCGGTATTTTGTAGTTTCCTCTTCATTATGGAGAAGGAAATAGAAAAAGGAAAACAGGTTGTACTTTGTTTCTGGGATTTTCTTGTTGATATGATAATGGCTCTTTCGTGATGAACCACATTATCTTCTGCAATTTATTTTATGAGTTGTTTTACTTTTTGTGATTTAATGGATTTTTTATATTCGTGCTTGCGGAGTGTGTGATTTAACGTTGCTGTTTGATTACCGTGTTCATCTTTTTTGTCTCTGATGGTGCTAACTTTGTTATTCGATTTCAGTTTTATATAAGTGTTTTGTTCTGTTTTAATGGGTTTTGTATGACAAAGCGTAATCTAACTAGGAAAAGGTTCTTTGGTTTTCTTTAAAGCGAGTCGACATTGAGATTATTGAATTTCGTGACTTGAGATTAAGATGTAGTTTAAATCATATAAATGAGAGATACAACTATTCTGGTATTTCTTGTATCTGCCGAATGTTTTGCTGAGGCACTGTTATAGATGTGGGTATGTGAAAGATGGCTCTAGCCGTTTGTTTGAAGTCTTCCTTTTATTAAGACAGTTTTCTTGGAGTACTCTTGTAAAGTAAATATTAGTAATTCATGAGAGAAATTGCTGTGAATATTGTAACAAATTCATAGTTCATGATTTTTGTTAAAATTTACACGGTTGATTTTCTTCCCTTAGAAGAGCCTGCTCCTCTCCCTTGTGGATTAGTTTATAAAGCAATTATACTATTGGTGAATGCTTTGTACTATTATGAATTTTTGCAAGGTTACAATGCTTGATTTCGAAGATGACGATCATGAGACTATGTGCATGTTTTTTATGTCCCAAGAAAGCATTATAGCAGATGGAGGGCTGCAATTTCTAACAGAATTGGTTTTTGAAATTTCTAAGGGAATCTTCATTTTCTTACAAATTTAGTGAAGCAATTTGTTTCAAATCACATATGTGAACGTTACATATTGATTTCTGCCTCATCAGGTATCTATAGTTTTGATATGGTGAAGATGCGTGTGAGAGAGGTGTAATTAAATGAAGTTTTACAATATCTTGAATTTCATTTATATTTATCATTTATGTAGTTGAATTTCTGTGTTTATTTAATTCAACATTGTGTGGTGATATTAACTGCTTTAGGTTACTTGTTCTTGGGTTAATTTATGACAAACAATGATGTTGGTAAATTTTAAGTTAATGAGTTCCACACTTTTTGGATAAGCTGTGTTGAATTTTTTCCATTAAGTTATTAAAAATTCTTTTTGATCTTGGAGCTATTTTGCACGTTCCCTTGAAATACTTGTATTCAGTTAGTTTTGGTCTAATAGTTAGCTTAATCACTAAATGAGTGATGGAGAACCAGCAGTTAGTTTTCTTTGCTTTTCTCTAGGTTTGTCATAGCATCTGAATTTGCAGCATTGAAGTGGTTGGGGAATTCCTATTATGCAATATTTTTTAACCGTAAAAGGAGGGACTAAAATGGCCTGAGTGGGTTCAGTTCAGGGATTGTGATAGTTGCTGGGCTGTTTACTGATGGGAATTTGCCGTTTTCTTTTCCTTTAAACTCAACAAAGAAAAGGCCTATGACTATAATCCTCCAAGGAGACTTAGGTGGTCTTGTAAGTGACTAGTTTTTGTTAGCACTCCCAAGTATATAATACTAAAAAATCTCTGTAACTTGCTAGTAAATCTTAATCATCCTTTTATTTCCCCCATCGTCCAGACTGTTTGACATTTTGGAGACCCAGTTCATCCTCTTAAGCGTGAGTGTCATTCTGCATTTCTGCGTGTTGGGTTAATCGTATAAGTTCTTTAGAATATAAGCTCTTCATCTAAGTTTTTGATTATCAAGGTTATATAGTACTTAAGACTTAAGAGTAACAGAGGACAAGTTCACTCACTCTCTTCACTCTTTTTTTATATTCCTATAATAAACACCTTCCTCCGAACTTAATTATTTTAAAAGTATTATAATGATTTCCTTTCTTTTCTCCCATAAGATATTGAAAGTTCTGTTTGAACTTGAAGCTATTTTGCATGTTCCCTAGAAATACTTATATTTAGCTTTTTCTGTCTGGGTCTCTTAATCACTAAAATGACTGATGGAGAACCAGCAGTTTTCTTTGTGGTTCTCTGGGTATCGTCTCAGAATCTGATTACTGATGAACGTATCCTATTTATTGCTTGTCACAATTAAAAATTCAAACCCAAATAGACTTCAATACCCCTTCCCCTCTCTCAGCCAACCCTAACACAGCATTCGTTTTTGCATTTTATTTTTGTAATTTAATTGTCCATTTAGTCCTGTTAGTTTTTAAACTTATCTCTTTTAATTTTTATAGTTTTTGTACTTTTCCTTTTTAGTCTCCATATTTAATAAGTGGATATTTTAATTTTAACGGCAAAAATCCTTTTGAGAATTAAAATGTAAATTTCAAGACTAAAAAATTCATTTATTAACTATAAAGTCTAAAAAGAATAAATTTAAAAATTATAAGGACTAAATAAATAATTAAATATTTTTTTTCTTCACCTAGCCCCACACCTCATAGGGCACACCACCATCTCACTACCACCACACCTCAGGTCCAAAACAGCATCTCTTTAACGCTGAATCTGGCACCACCACCACCACTGCACACCAACTTAGATTTGAATCCAACAAACTTGTGTTCCATATTCCAGCTGCCGATGAACATAATGGAAATAAACATCAAAATTATCTCAAACGAACACATACACTGTAACCAGCAAGGCTCCAATTTCGTTGATAATTGGAGGATGAACAATGAAAATATGTAGATACAATTAGAGTTCCATTTCATCCATAAGTCTAACTTTTGGTTAGCTAAACTGCATTTCTAACTAACTAAACCAACTAAGAAACCAGCTAGCGTATTTTTTTTTTCCAAAAAACGTTGAACTTTTTCCTGTGGTGTCTTTTAGTTCAATTCACCTTTTTTAGGAAATGATAATGTGGCTCTTAAACCAAAGAAATACAATACCAGCAACATCATCGTCTTAACTGAATCTTTCACCAATATATAATCAACACAAGACAATCCAACAATAACATGTAACTCCCAAGAAAAAGCAATAAAACACTTTATATATGCATATTTACAACATAAATTACATTATCATAAGACCATAAATGCTAGAGATCAAGACAAGAATTAGGCACGATTGGTCTATCTTTGAATATTTGACACGCATGCTATAACATCAATTTCTATCATCACAATCCAAATAACTATAATACTAAAACTGTAGTCAGTAGGTTTTTCTCCTTGCAGTCTCTAGCAACTCATCATGCCTTATCAGTTCCATTTGCAAACTATACTGGGCATACTGCATTGCTGACATTTTCCTGGCTGCCAATTCATGCAAGTTTTATAAATGAAACAGAAAATTTTCTACCAGAGAAAATTAACCATGACACATATAGCCACATCCAAGTTGTTTCCTTAATGAGGAAAATAATAAATAGCAAGTTTTACTATCAGTTCTGGAAAATGACTTGAAACATGTATGTTAAAAAATGTATGTTTAGCAATTAATAGTACAGCTGCCATACCAGTAAAGAATTGGCTGCAAGCCTGCAAGTGATCTCAAATATATATGCTCTCCTCAACAGCTTATATACAATTGTATTAAGTATACTTTTAGTTGGCCATGTAAGACTGTTGCTGGCCAGCCTGGTAAGAGCAAACCTTTGTTGGATCATATTATAGTCTATAGTTTTGATCTTGTTCGGACCTTGAGACAGCTTGGTGGTAATTTGATCTTACATTCTGAAGTAAATAATAATGCAGTGCCAAACATTAATATCGGGAAAAACATGAACTAATTATATAAGAACAGGAAATTGCATAATGACATCATTAAAAAAAGGAGTCAATACCTATTTTAGTACCCTTAAGATACAAGTGATGTTAATTTGGTCCTCTAAACAAAGTTGAACATCAATTTGATCATTAATAATAGAAAAAAGACACCAATTTGGTTCTCTAAAGAAAATTGTCATCAATTTAACCTCTCAAACAAATGTTCCATTAAAGTTCTCATGGTACAAAACAAAAGGAAAATTTTGATGTCACTTCCTTAATTGAAGGTCTAAATTAAAGTTAACTTTCTCGAGGCCCTAATTGATGTCAATTGCATCTTTGGAGGACTAACATCACATCCATTTCAAATTTTCTATGATTATTAATTCTCACAGAAGAGGGATGCAGAAAGAAAATGGGGCTTAGGAGACCTGCCCAACCTCCTTCCTACAAATGCAACCTTTATACATTTCCATATCTCAAGAGGGCCAATATAACCAACAATGAAATAACCTGCTTACTGTATGAATTAAAACATATAATACTTTTAATGGATAAGCACAACATAATAGTTGGTATTTGTGATGAATTAATATAATTACAGAAAGGAGTAGTTGAATATGTACCTAAACGGAATGATGAATGATTTGAAAAGGCCAGAAAGAATATCAAAATATGCATTTCTTAGTTCTTAAGAAATTTATTTTTATCTTCAAAGAAATAATGCAGTATAAGACAATTTTCAATTAGTATATTTCATTCTTTTAATATTCCTATTATCAATGCCTACTTTAAAATAAATATTGGAACTACTTAATTAGTATTTTCCCCCAAAGACTACCTTTTCCCCAAGTAAGCTATAATACCAGTAAAATCAGACAAGAATGATAATACATTGAATAGTTTTACGAGATTGCACTGTACCTCTAGTAACGTGATGTAATAGAAATCCTCCATATGCTGCATCAGAGCACTTCCATCTCTGATTGAGCGGAATATATTTATTTCAGTTTGTAACAACTTCTCAATCAGCTCCTTCTCACCCTTCAACTGGACATATCAAAGTTGGGAATGGAGAACATAAGAGAAAGATCAACTCTAAATTCTTAAAAGGAAGAATATGTCAACGAGACTGATAAAAATAGCACATTTCGATAGATTGAGAAGAATGCCATACTCTAATACGGTTAACATCTATCATGTTAGACCCTAAGGATAGATATATGCTATAACAGGGTAGGAGCCAGGATTTATAGTTTCCACGTGCCAAAACTACACCTGTTTGAGGCCAAAATATTAAACTACAATCTTTTTATTGAAAAAACTGGAAACATTACAAAATTGTAAAGGTGTGCTTTAAAGCCTGGGAGAGCCTTCCTTTCATCCCTGGCTGCCAATGAATTAGCCATCACGAAATTTTAAGGAGGAGGTCATCACATCTGACATGTATTTCTGACATTTCTAATTAAATTCATGTTAACAAGGATCTTAGCCTCCATTGCAACACCAAAAAAAGAAAAACCCGAAACATATGTAACATCTTTATTTGAAAAATAACTTAAGACAAGCATAGACTAAGGTTACTTTCAACCAGAGATCAGGAAAGAACTTAGAAAAGATGGAAATTTTCTAAAGATTTAAGAATAGCTTCTGCAACTCTGGATCAATGAAATATCCAGGGTCAATGTTAAGCCTTATTTATAAGGTTTGGTCAATCCTCCCTTCTTGAGCTAGCTTTTGGGGTTGATTAAATCTAATCTACTTTTAATATGGTATTAAGAGGCTATCCAGTCCAAATGTTAGGCCATTTGCATGTGCCTAATCTTACACTTCACACTCTAGATGTTCAACCCTAGGCTCAAGTGTGTGTTAAGATGTCTCAACTCTCACGTCAGCTAGGAATATGACTGACATTATTATAAGGCTCAGACGGTCCTCTCCCGTTAGCTAGCTTTTGGGGTTGAGTTAAGCCTAGTTCATTTCTAATAATCAAGGAACAAATGTCTACAGCACTCTGCTCATGAATTCAAAAGCCTGATTTCCCACCAAAACCAAGTTACTACCAAACTCAACTACCCTCTTACTTTCACCTTATATATATATCCCACCTTTCTAACCATATAAAACAAACTAGTCTGGTGGGGATTTACCTAACAATATATTGTCTGGGGTACAATATATTACAAGACTAAGTATTATAACTAGAAAATGTTATAGATTGACAAAGTTGAAATTATCAATCATATCAATCTTGCATGTCAAATTGTAGGAACAATAATAAGTATATGATCATGTGGTTGATATCTTGCTGTTTTCGTTGAAGGATGTTAAAACTAATATTTTAAGACACAAAAATAGAGTAGAAAATGATGTGGGGTTATGTAAAATTTTGCGGGCATGATGTGAAACATGTATTCAATCAAATGGTGAACTATATATAAACACTACTTTGGCAGAAAATATTTCCTACAGAAATGAAAAATAAATGGAACCAAAAGTAAAAATAATAACCAAAATATGTACGATAATTATCTCATCTGCAAAAGCCAAGTGCAGTGGGTGAAAAACAGATATTACGTAGTATTTCTTGATATTAAAAGAGATACAACCATAACAACAACCAAGCATTATAAAAGAGAGAAATGCATGATTAATATTCTAAACGTACAGCTACAAACAAAGTCAGAGTACTTCAAGACAAGCCAAACAAAAAATACTATAGTGTCAAATAAGGGATTAATTTTAACCTCTTTAAAATCTTGACCTCTCAATAAATGCATGGTGTCTACAATTACATAGAAACTGACATTTGAATGAAAAATAATCCGTTAGGAATTACCAATTCTCATTTGACCTCAATGATGAGGTGAGTGAAATGCATGAGGTTAAAATTACTGGGATTGTTACTATTTTGTTTTAAATTAAAAAAATCCAATTATCATAAAGAAATTTAAACATGTCTTTTAAATTAATTTTTTAATTAAATATAGCACAAACAAACAACCTCTTAATATCTATTTGGAATAACATGTAATATACATGTGAAGCCAAAATGCACGACTAAAAGTGAATTTGTGGATAAAACAAGAATAAGCATTTACTTGAAAGTTTAGAAAAGAAGAAACATACAAATTCACTGACTATGACATCCGGTGTTGATTCTCCGAGAACATCACCTTCATAACCATCTCCCAAAATATCTTTGCTTTCCTAGATGACATGCATTTGATATATTAGTAAAAGTAAACATCAGAAAATGTCCAATCCACTTAAAATTCAAGAAATTATTCCTCAGTCTCAAACAACTAACTTTCACATGTACTTCCATGCTCTTGATAAGAGTGTAAATTACATTGTATAACTATTGATGGCAGTGTCACCCAAAATAATACACACACTGAGAACAAAGAATACCTCATATATGGTGACAAATTTATCCTTAAAACATCAAATAATTTAATGATATCAAATGAATTAAACCAGGTCTCAACCTATCATTACAGTTTCTTAACTACCTAATGGTTTCATTCATTATATCTAGATTGTTTAAGAAACAATATTCAAAAGCATCTATATTAAAGAATGTTGAATCAAAGATTGAAGACTTGAAGATTGGTCTTAAGTTTTTGTTTTTAATCATTTTACAATGCCAAACAAATTTTAAAAGATGTGGCACTTGTATTGGATGTTTTTAGATTAGGCATGATGGATGATTTAGTCTTCATTTTCGCATATTCGTGCTTAGTAGAAATCAGACATGATAGATTAATGAATTGATCTCAAAGTTTCTTAGAAGCAATGAGTTCAACACAGTGTAATTGATTACAAGTAACAAAACTCACTTCTACTTGAAATTTGGCAAGTATCATTTTATCGATTTTAGTTTCAATAATTGATTACATAAGCCAGTTTCAGCAGAAGGAAGACTTTGTGGCTCAAGATAATCGATTACCACATTTAGTAATCGATTAGATTGCGTCTGGAAACTTTAGGAGCTCTATGTCTCAAAATAATCGATTACCACATTTGATAATAGATTATTCCAGAACAATAGAAGCTTGAGAAGCTCTCTGTGAAACGAGATAATCGATTACCATAACCTGTAGTCGATTATCACATTTATGGAATTGCAAAACAAAGAGGAATTTGAACGAATTAATCAATTACCACATTTGACAATCAGTTAAATCAGTTTAGCCTATTAAAATTATAAATACCCTCACTTATTCTTTCTCATTAGTGACTCATGATTCGGTCTTATCTTTTATAAAACACTTTCTGAGAGTCATCGTAGGGAACCACTTTGCATTTTAACATGAGATTCATGTTGATCAAGATTCATTCATTCTTCATCATGGTTTGATAATCAAAGGAAGAGATTGAAGATGTTGTGATCTTCACATCAAGGTGTAGTCAAACCAATTCTGATTTCTTTCTACTTTCTTAATCTGTTAGGATTACCAAGGGTTTTATGAGTTGATAGGGTTTCAACTCTTGAAATTTCTAGTTGTATGGTTCCACAAGGTTTTGGTTTTTCTCTTGCAGGATTCAAGAAAAAAATAGAATTTTAGAGAATTGCATATGCGTGTTTGTATTTGATTTTCTAATAATGGAAGTTTCAAGGGAGATCTTAGAACAACTGGATGTAGGTCCTCTTGAGAACTGAACCAATATAAATTCTTAGTGTGATTTTCTCTTTCTCTAAACCTCTGTTTTGTTAATCAATCTTGATAATGAAATTGATAAGAAAGGGCCATAAAACTCTTTTCATTTGTTTGCGTATTCATTGTTTTCATTGATTGAAAAACTTTCACAAGTTTTTGAGAAAACCTTGATTACAATGAAGGGTATGGTTTAATTAAATCTAAACAATTGGTAAAATCTCAAAGAATCTATTCAATCCCCCCTTCTAGATTCCCATTCATTCCAACAAAGAAGTATTGTCAACAAGTGTGGTAATTATTCAAAATAATAAGCAAAAAAGGAAAACAAATCTCAAGTTTAATTAATAATGAAAGGGAAAAATTACAAGGTAAGAAAATTTGGCAAAATTGTTAACAGAACAACTAACTACTTGATTGGTAGACAATGCTCACCAGTGCTAAATGAATAACCACTTATGGGCCTAATAAACCACTTAAGCGTTTAATTGTTCCTAATTTTTTTACTGAGAACATTTCAGTCATTTCCCCTAAATATTGTCAATAATAGCCAAATCAATTAGGCTATTAAAATTGTCAACAAAAGCCTGAGTGCCAGACAAGACAGTAGATGACCCAGAAAAGAGTAAATTCTTATATTTTAATTTTAAACAAAGTGGTTTGTGTGAGTGCAAAGAATTATAATAACCACTCACTAGGGCATGTCTTAAAACCCCTGCAGCAAGAAATACAGGTCGCTCAACATGACAATAACCCATTAATCGGGGAACCGTAGGTATAATATCTCTGTGATTCACAACTCGCCAGCTATCTTTAACTCTCTGCAGATAGAGGAGCAAAACAGTTAACAGTTTTACAAATGCAAACAGGGAAACAAACATGTCTACTTTATCTAACATGATAATTAAGAAGACAAAATGCCTCTAGGCTAAAGAAAATAATATACAGGAGGATTCAGGATTTAAAAATTTGAAAGACATAATGGACAATCAATTCAATATAGTATGCAACAAGGCAGTGAAAACATTAACAAAATAGTTATACTCTTTTCTAACCTCATTGTAAACTTCTGCAAATCTTTTGTTACCAACCCTGGGAGAACCGAAGTTATACATAGTAATAGAAATTGCTCCCCGCCTGGTAGACAATAAAATGATTATTGCATACAGTAACTGCCATGAATATAAAATGAGGCAGAAAGAGTGAATTTAAATATTACAGTAAATTAATTTGCACTTCCTATAATTTCAGAGATTTTTTAAATAGGTCATGATAGTTTCAGAAACTTCTTCAATGTGGTACCTTGATCCAGTCTATTGTCAATTCCAAAAATGGAACATAAATCAACAACAACAACAACAACGCCTTATCCCACTAGGTGGGGTCGGCTACATGGATCAACTTCCGCCATAATGTTCTATCAAGTACCATACTTCTATCCAAACCATTAATTTCGAGATCCTTTTTGATAACCTCTCTTATAGTCTTTTTGGGTCTTCCTCTGCCTCGAATTGTTTGTCTTCTCTCCATCTGGTCTACTCTCCTCACTACAGAGTCTACCGGTCTTCTCTCTACATGCCCAAACCACCTAAAGTCTATTTTCCACCATCTTCTCTACAATAGGCGCTACTCCAACCCTCTCTCTAATAGCTTCGTTTCTAATTTTATCCTGTCGAGTCTTACCACACATCCACCGCAACATCCTCATCTCCGCTACACCTACTTTATTCTCATGTTGGCTCTTGACCGCCCAACATTCTGTTCCGTACAAAATCGCCGGTCTTACCGCAGTCCGATAAAACTTTCCCTTTAGCTTGATCGGTACCTTTGCATCACATAACACCCCCGATGCTTTTCTCCATTTCATCCATCCTGCTTGAATGCGATGATTCACATCCCCTTCAATTTTCCCATCATCCTGTATTACAGACCCAAGATATTTAAACCGTGTGACTTGAGGGATAATATGGTCTCCTATTTTCACCTCTGAGTTAGAAACCCTCCTTCTTTTGTTGAACTTACATTCCATATACTCCGATTTGCTTCTGCTTAGGCGAAAGCCATGTGTTTCTAGAGCTCGTCTCCAAGTTTCCAACCTCTCATTCAACTCCTCCCTCGACTCTCCAAGGAGGACTATGTCATCTGCAAAAAGCATGCATCTCGGCGCTATCTCTTGGATTTGTTCCGTGAGGACATCCAGAATTAAGGTAAAAAGGTAGGGGCTAAGGGTTGACCCTTGATGTAAACCAATTGTGATGGGAAAATCGTCTGACTCTCCACCCTGTGTCCTAACACTAGTCGATACCCTATCATACATATCTTGGATAGCTCGAATATATGCAACCCTAACCCCTTTCTTCTCTAGAGCTTTCCACAAAATCTCTCTAGGCACTCTATCATACGCTTTCTCCAAGTCAATAAAAATCAAGTGCAAGTCTTGTTGGGCCATGCGATATTGCTCCATCACCCGCCGTAATAAATAAATCGCTTCCATGGTCGACCTTCCCGGCATGAAACCAAATTGATTCTCAGTAACTTGAGTCTCCTTTCTTAATCTCCGTTCGATCACTCTTTCCCATAATTTCATGGTATGACTCATGAGCTTGATTCCCCTATAATTTGCACAATTTTGTATATCCCCCTAGAATTTTGTATTTCCACCTTTCCTTGATATCTTTTTCATGCACTAAGACTTTGCCTTCTTCATCCTTAACACACTTTACTTGATCCAAATCTCTAGTCTTCCTCTCTCTACCCTTAGCAAGCCTATATATAGATCTTTCTCCGTCCCTGGTTCCTAGCGCTTGGTATAGTCCGTCAAAAGCTTGGGCTCTTGCCTCACTCACCACCTTTTTGGTTTCATTTCTAGCTATCTTATACTTATCCCAAGTTTCAGAATTTCTACACCTAGACCACTCCTTGAAACACTCCTTTTTTACTCTAACTTTGCTCTGAACACTTTCATTCCACCACCACGATTATTTACCCCTAGGTCCAAAACCTCTAGATTCACCCAACGTCTCTTTAGCCACTTTAATAATCTCTTGGGACATCTTGTTCCACATATCATTTGCACTTCCTTGTGATTGTCCACACCAACCCTCCCATATCTTTTGTTGGAAACAAGAGTAAAAAAATCCCTCTCACGATTTCTCTCACAGGGACCAACTTTTATGAGAAAAGAGGTGATAGTGTTTACAATTTTTGCTTTACTTTTTCCATCTACACTTATTGATTATCTTAAATTTACTATTAAGTATTTCTTGTTCTCTCTTCTAAATTCTGTATTTTTTTAATCAACCGTTTTAATTTCTCATTTGTTCCTTTATTTTCTTTTACACGTGGTCGTACTCGCAGTTTCTATTAATACCTCATCATTCTTTAATAGCTTATTATTTAAATAAAAATAATTAAGTTTTTCACAAAAACTACTATATTAATATAAGAACTTTTAAAAGAACAAGAAGCAGCATCTATCTATCAATATATCATAGTACACTTCACTTGAAGTATTTATAGCCGTTAGATCAATCACTAAACTTTACAATAGTTGTCGGATTTAACTGAATTTAATAAATGCATTTAATGAAGAATTAAGTTACCGACATTAATGTCATTTATACATATAATTTTGATATTATCATCATTTTGATAATTAAATATTAGATAATAATATTCTATTTATGATATAATTTCCTAATAAAAATAAAAATAAAAATAAAAATAAAAATAATAAAAATAAAAATATAAAATAATAATAATAATAATAATAATAATAATAATAATTAGAATAATAATAATAATAACAATAACAATTAGAATAATAATAATAATAACAATAATAACAATAATAATAATAATAATAATAATAATAACAATAATAATAATAATAATAATTTAAGCCGTAATGAGGTTAATCGATTTTAAAACTTCAACAATATCACATAATTGTAATCAATATCTTCAAAATGATTATAATATCATTTTTGATAAGTAATGATTAAAATATCATTTAAAAATAAGATTTTAGATTTTACAATAAAAACATTTAAAAATTATTAATTATAAACACACAAAATTCAAGTACATATAATCATAATATCCAGGTATTATTATTAATTGAAAAAACAACAAATTAAAATAAATTTCATTAGGCTAAATATTTTTTAAGACAACATCTCTTCAATTAAAAATATAACTAATTATTTTTCTCAATTTTAATATAATCATATTTAATATACTCCTAAATATTTTAAAAAATAATTTTATTAATGTACATATCTTTTTATTTAAATACTAAATATAAATATATTGAACGGGTTTAAAATCTAGTTTAAATGAAGCCAACCCTTTTGTTTAATACATTTTATTGTTACACTGCATTAATATATTATTTTGAAACTCAATAAATTATTATGATTAATTATTTGTGACTAAATCACTTACAGGCCGCTAAACTTCATTAGTAAAGATCTGTAATCACATGTGACATAGCCATGTTAGTCCTCTGTAATAAGAAATATGATTCTTCCTTTCTCTTTATCCCCCCTCTTTTCTACTAAAAATATAAAAAACCATGACTACTGACAACACAACATGGTAGAGATAAACTTAAACGGAAGGTACTAAAACCAGATAAAATATATATTTAAATACCGAGTATAACCAACAGTTGAATTAACTAATGTAAATATACCATTTTGGTCGTAAATACAAGTAAATGCATGCTCATTTGCATAAAAATAAGAACTTAAAAACAAATTATAAATGGAAGAAATGCAAGTATGTGAGAAATAATAAACTTACTTTGCTAATTGATTAGATGAAAGTTCAAGAGCAAGCAAGGTTGCCAATGCACCACCCAAACTATGACCAGTCACATAAACATGCCATTTGTGGAGCGACTCAGAATGATCATCTCTGGCACAAAAAATACCTTCTGTTTGTCAATGCGAAATCAAATTTTGAGATGTACTATTGGCATAGTGTTGGACTCAAGAATTAGAGACACAAAACAGTAATTGTATTACAGAAACAATCAGTTTAATCACTAGGTTTGCAGTACAAACATTCAACATACAAGGGTTCCCCCCCTTACAAGGAGTTTCCTCCTTCAAACACCATAAGCAACAAACTGACACCTTAATCCCCTCCTACAAGCCTGTCGATCAAACCATGTGTATAACACTATAAGTGTCACGTCCTAAGTCATAACTGCCTAATAAAGAATTATAACCTTAGAACCTATCACAAAGTAACATGTAAAATAATAAATGAACTTAATCAGGAATATGTGTCAATACTTTGGCTGTATGAGGAAGGCTTATGCCAAATCATACAGAACAGCATAAGCAGAAAATGACAAATCAATCCGATAGGCAATGTGACCATCACTACTTTCTTCATAAGAAAAATAATGGAAAATATTGAAATGTTCTGTTTGAGAATCATCCATGTGTTAAGAAATGTAATAAAATCATTCATGTGCATTCACCTAAACAGCTTAACTGTTGGGAACCAAGTACTCAAGAATCAGGATTTCAATCCTTCAACTGCACCCCATTCTTCTAAAGAAAAAACCAATTTCAGTAAATGGTAAAAATGCGCCAACAACACTTCAAGTCCAACGGGCTCTTGTGTGAGGTGTTTAGAGATGTAACTAAACCATTAATGTACTTAGAGCCATCAAAACGGGTTCAAACCCACGTGCCAACCCAGCCCACCTCAGGATCAGGGCAGGACGGGCTGAAAAAATGTATCTTCAATTAGCTTAGAGAATGGATCTGGCCCACCCAGGCTGAACTCATGGTGGGCCAGACAGACCCACCTAACCCACTAAAGGTTAAATAGTTATATTCAAATTAATAATTTTAATTATCTAAAATTTATTATAAATGCTTTCTCAAAATTTTAAACTTTTAAACTATTATAAATAGCTTTTTAAAACTCAGAATAGTTGTGTGTAAATTAGTAATTTGAAATTAAGTAATTTTAATTAATAGGAAATTGTTATAAACTTTTAAAAGATGTTATAAACGTTTAATTTAAATTCAGAACATTTGAAATTATATAACTAAATTCATATTTACTAACTTTCATTGTTTAGAAAATGTTAAAAAATTTCTTGATTTTTTTTTATTAAATATTGAAAGTGATATATGATCAAAGTTAACATAAATCAACGTGAATATAATATTATACTGACTTTTAATCATTTAAGCAATTTTACATTTTTTCAATTAATTTACTTAATTTTTTGTTTTCAATATTTCTTTTATAGGATGTTAAATTAAGTTCTATATTGTGGACATTTGAATTGATTTTAGATTTTTATTCAATAATATAAAAAATTAAATAATTAATATAATTTTGTATATAATTTTTAAAACATTCCTCCTCTAAATTTACCCGTGCATCGCACGGATACTGTCTAGTATAATTATATAATCTACTCCAAAGTTCTACACTTTTAGTATTTTGTCATATTGTTTTAAGACTTCAAAGTTTAAAGTTCTAGACTTCAATTTTGTTTTTTAGTGTCTTTATTCCATACTATTTTCTAAATTTTTATAATTATAGTTCTAGCTTGTGATAATGTCTTGTTGTAGGTGTGGTGTGGGTAGTAGAAGATTTGATTTAACTAATACTCTTCTAATTTATTTTTTAATAAAAATGATTTTTTTATTTTTTATTTTAGGTGGGTTGGTGGTGGGCCAGGCCAGGCCATTTCTCCAAGACTCAACCTTAAGTGAGTTGGATTGGGTTGACCCTTACAGGGTGGGTTTGGCCCAATGGATCGGATCAATCCGTTTTGACAACTATAAATGTACCAACATCCAAAACTTAAGCTTTTGGGGTAGCTAGTTTAGGACAATATGTAATTCATTTATGTCACATAATTCATAAAAACACTTAATGACTCACTTTAAAAGCTTCAAGTTGGAAAGCAACGGGATTTTCACAATATATTAAGAAATACACCAGCATGGTTTTAAGGCAGTGAGCTCGATGTAATAAAATTTCTTTGCAAGTACAACTTACACATAACCAATTGCAAGTCGAATTAGAGAAATGATCCTGGTCCTTACTGAATCATACGCACTTAGAAAACCACTGTGAACCTGCAATAATCCATCACCAACAACAAATGAATCTTATGCTCTTAAAGTCTTCTAGACATCTACTAAACATGTCTGACATATATAAACCTTCCAACAGTTAACATACTTGAATCTCTTGCTTGAAATCTCCGCCTATCCTTTCAGGATTTAGCCTATGAAAGTCATAGGAAAGTTAGTTGCGAAATGAAATCATCTGGTGAAATCAAAAAGCATTTTAATTCAATCCCTAAATTAATTACAACAAAAACAATGATGATGTACTTTTTCAATAATGAACTAAATAAAATATCTTGCTGGTTGCTGTCCCCAAAATATGAATCTATTGCTTTCAATAACTTTCCTACTTATTTTTAATTTTATCTCTTTCAATATTTTATCAATTATTTAGTTAAGTTATCAAATATATCAACAAAAAAAATCAAAGCAGCATTCTTATATAATTACACTTATCAAATATAATACAGGCACAATTTTTCACAAGATTAAAACTATATCAAAGCAGTGAGATACTAGTTAAATACAAATACAATGACTTGAAAACAACACCTTTTATGGCTAAAAATTAAACCAATTAAACCACTAAACAAGTCACAACTAGGTTGGAAATGAATGTTACCCGGCTGGCACAAGCATTAGATCAGTTCTTAAGTCCTTCCATTGAGTCTGAAAAATCAAAAGTATAAGCTTCTTTAACTGAAACCAGAAACTGTACTCAACCTAAAAGAAAAAGAATATGAACTACCTGTTCTGTTCCCCTAAAAGCAACCACTAACCTTCTTCGCGCAGAATCACGCCAAATTGCAACCTGAAAGTTCTAATAACTTAGAAAATAGAAACCAGTCCATAGAATAAGACATTGACAATATATCACAAATGGATTTTTGAATGCTACATAAACAATTGAAAAAATCATAAAAAATAGAGAAGTGGACTTATTGAAGAGGATATAAGAAAACACCTGTGTGTCTGTGGATGCATTATCTAAGAAACATAATTTTTCAAATTCAGACTTAATGAAACTAGGTTGGCCCAGTGAAGTGGCCAACATTGCCCAAGCCTCCATGGCACTTTCAGCAGTAGAAAAAAGTTCTTTCATCTCCTCAGTTTTTTTATCATCCAACACTAATCCATTCTGTGTGCTAGGAAACTTCTGATTAGTAGAATATTGTATATCATTGCCTCCAGCATTGGCAGAATCTTCTTTGATTATCCTCTCTTCTGAAGAAAGCCCTTCGTCTTTTATTTTGGAAACTGTTGCAGTCAAAAGCATTAAACCTCCTAAAATTGACTCAGTCTGCCTCATCAAATTCTGTGTTGCTTCTTTGACCTCTGGAACTGAAGACTGAAATGCAGCAATAGCAGGTTGGCCGCTTGTTTTATCATTTGTATCATCTGTGCCTCCAGGAATTGCAAGACCAGATTGAACATAAATGCTTTCTGCAATATTTTGTGATTGTGAACCAATTTTGTTTAAAAACTCCAATCCATCCCACTTAAATTTCTCAGGAACAGATAGACCTAGCTTTCGAGCAATACTAGAATTAATAACATTAGCAAAATTCCTCCAAAAAATTTGATTTGACAGCTCTTCCTCACTAACTTTTGATGATGATTCAGAAGCATGTCCATTTTCAGTATCATT
Organism: Glycine max; assembly: GCF_000004515.6. Classification (NCBI taxonomy): domain Eukaryota; kingdom Viridiplantae; phylum Streptophyta; class Magnoliopsida; order Fabales; family Fabaceae; genus Glycine; species Glycine max. The sequence continues at coordinate 30,710,615 of NC_038256.2, read as the reverse complement.
GTCCTGTTTGTGAAATTCATTTGAGTTCCTCTGTTCAACGCAATCTTCTCTGGAGGCTTCTTGACTACCAGCTTCATTAGAAGGCATATTGAAGATAGAAACAGATTCACTCAGTTCCCGTGTACCTTCAGTGTCATACTTATCATTATTAATATCAGACTGCTGGCCCTTCGGAAGATATGAATTGTTAAAAGACTTTAACTGCCCAAATGCATATTCCACAAATTGGCCGGCCTGTACTGTATCAGAACCAATAACCTTTCTGAATGCAGAATCAAAACCCTTTATCTTTAGAAAGTCTAAAACAAAAGGTATCTTCCACCACCTTTTCTCTTCATCAATTTCATCATAGCTTTTATATTTTACCTAAAATCCAAAATTTATTACAAAAATCAACAATCATGACTCATTAAAATGTAACCTCTCCTTTATTACACAAGTGCATTTACACCAAATTAAGTATACAAGTTAAATATTTCAAACAAAGCATACAGCTTAACTAAAAGTCTTGAAAGAAGTTCAAGAAAAAGTCAACTCTTACATTAAAACCTATAGATTTATTAAAATGCAAGATCATTTAAGAGAAAACAGTTCAAAGAAAGTGATAAAACATGTAAACAGATATATTGGCAAATGAAGTTGTAACAAAGCACAACAGAGAAATAATTTTTCCACTATATTATACACGAAATATAATGCATAGGCATCATGCTGTCAACTAAAATTCAAATGGTCAATAACTTTTCCCCATTTTATAAATCTGTATTCTTGGGTTTCTTCTTTTCTAATAAAAGAAACATACCTCCAGCTGAACCTTTCCGCCACCACCCATTCCTTCCAACTCGACCAGTATTTCATGAACATCTCCTATAACAAACACACACATTTTTTCTAAATTTTTGCAGCCATAAGAGTAACCATAAATCTCAACTTTATGAACTTTTTTACTAAATAAATTCATAAGTAAATTTTTACACTCCTTTTATTGACAGTTAAATTCCACACAATCATGACAGTTAAATTCAACCCATATTAAAATTTTAAGCACCATAAGAATCTTTCAACACTGCACCAACTATATATGTCACAAGATTTTCTGGTCCTCACCATCACAGAGCCACTCCAGATCAGCAGCTGCATTCCCCATGCGTTTGTGAGGAGTTACCAGGTTTGCATCCCAAGCTGCGATCTAAGATATACTGCTAGTCGTTAGAAGATGAACTTTTCAGGATAATATTTTTGACATGAACATACATTTTCATGATTTTTCATTTTTGAATCCAGATGATATACCTCAGCAGTTATTTGATTACTTTATAAGACAATACAATCCACACTGACATAATGACATTACGAGAAACAGTACAGGAGGGAGGAAATTTAAACATGGGATAAACTTATATTATCACAATACAAGATAATTATATGACATACAACTTCCATTACTAGAAATCAGAAGCCAGAGAGCATAAAAAACAGACAAAAGAAAAGCAAATGGACTTCTGCCCTCATGAAAGAGAAATACAAGAGAACTTTAAACTATATATGGTAAAAGATGATTAATTCCTCTGACGTTATAGCCAGACTGATACAGTAATCCTCAACGTTATGCTAATGCAATTAACATCAAATATGAGTAAAGCTAGTAACACTTGCAGATCACTAAATGTACATGTGCTCACACTGGCACAACTGACAATGTCAGGTCACAATTGGTCACACCTGCACTTCTCCACACCTACACTTAGATGTTGTCACTTGTGCAGATGCAAACACAAGTGTGTAAGTGATACCTGTCTTACTTCACCAAGATTTTAATCCAACCCTGTGAATCTTGAATTTGAATTCATTTTCTTGAGAGTGGTTACATCTGTTAGTGTACTATGTATCTTCATTAAAAATGATAGGTCATTCTTAGGGATCATTTGGTTTGAGAAAAAAAAATTCATTTCTTGTTTTCATTTTCAAATTTTGAAGATTTAAAAAATATGTTTGTTTGATTTCCTATTTTCTATTTTCAAAATAAAGTATTGCTTCGTTGCTCATGTGATCCTCCACCAAAAGGATCACGGAATCTTCTAGAGAGGTTACCTGGCAACGAAAAGAAGGTCCTCATTTCACAATCACAATAAGCTGTGATGGTTCATGGACCCCTGCAATTCACACATCATCACTTGAACCTTGACAAATAGAGATTCGCTTGCACTTCGACAAAGAGGTTTCACGAAACAACACGTGCTTCGAATCAATTGAAGAGCCAATCACCACCAGTGAAGTAACTGGATTGGAACTAGAGTTAGCTAGAGACAGCTCCAGCATCAGAATGTACTCAGACACAGGAACCAGATGGCATGGTTGCAGAAGAGGTTGCATCACATTCAGAAGCAGCACCTCTAAAAGAGTAGAAAACAGTGTTTTTTGTTTTCAATTTTGGGCTTTTTTTATAAAAAAAAAAATTGAAGAAAATGTTTTAAACATCCAATCAAATATATTTCCACTACCATTTTCTATGAAAATGAAAATGAAAACAGAAAATGACCAAAGTAGGCGGGTCCTGAACTTCTCTTGCATTAGTTATACATATCTTCATAATTTTGTACATATTCCCCCTCCCCCCCTTTTAATCTATTATTTCAAAATTCTACTTAAATTAACTATGCATTGATCATTTCATAAAACAAATCTCTTAATTTTTTTTTATATATATTTTACCTTAATGTTAAAATACTTGTGCAATGCATGAGATACTACTAGCTAGTGCAGTGCATGTTAGGGCCCAGCCCAATAAGGGTAGAATGTTTAGGGTCTATACCCATAGGAACAAAGTTGGTTAGAATAGTCAAGCTGGTACATAAACAATTTGTTATTGCTGTAATAGGTGGGGGTGAATAATCAATTTGTAAGCAGAGCTATTGGCTTGGTGAAAGGGGAAGGCCCTTTGGGGAGACTTTTCTCCAGAGTGCAATACAGAACTCTCTTTTTCTGCAACTTCTCTCTCTTTTATCATAATCTGGGTGCCTAACAGTGCAGCAGCTAAATTTCACATTCACAAGGAACATGAGAGTATCATGATATCGTCCATTGATAAAATTCTGGACACATATGTAGAGTGTGATATAAGACTAAAGAACATAACTATCAAGTTAAGAGGAGAGCCTAACTTCAAGTCAACTATGAACATTCTCTCAAGCACATTAAACTCAATTGTATCAGCTTCTAATAAGAAGTCCAAGTCTACAAGAAATAGAAGACTGTGAAAGAAGGACAAAGCAATGATTAGTTACTATATTGTTTCATGTATCAAGAAGACAAGCCAATCAATTCCTTGCAAGTTTCAGTTCACTTTCAACTTGTAAATAATTCTCTATGTAGATTATCTTTTATGAAAAGGGATTCTTGCAAGTGTGCATTCCACAGAAATATGCATGGCACATAGATGTAAGAGACCGAGAGAGATCACGCCTGTTAACCTGTAAAGTTTGGCTTGGAGGCTGCTTAATATTAAAAGTAAACTCCTCATTCCATGTTGGCTCCTTTGTCCTGCCATCAATTAATTTTTCATAAATGAATCCAAAGTAATGACTGGTTACAACAGTAATTTAAACAGCAGTATATAATTGTACCACTGAAGTTAAGGCATTTAATTTTATCAAAGGAAGTCGATGAGATGAGTAATGTGATTTTATGAATTAAAAAATGGTCCCCACAAATTATTCTTGTTTCAACTTAGCTAATACACAAATTTGAAAGAAAACAAAAATCCAAAATACTTCAAACTTAGTAAAATGCTTTCAGGAACAATATGAGAGAATTTTTAAAGTCAAGTCCAAACAGTCACATTGTACAAATTTTGCAGTGGTATTGGCTCTGAACCATTTAAGAAATTAAGACCATTAAAATTCCTTTTAACCATCAGATGATGGCCATTTAACAAGTGAAATGACAAAAACAAAAAATGAGATGCAAGCTCACCCCCATTTGATATTACTTTTAGCAGTCTGAGAATCCATTTGTATGACCACGTATGGATCACTTGTTCCCTGGATCACACAAAAAGAATGAATATAAAGCAATTACAGAAATCATAGAGAAATAAGTACTTCAACGAATTAGCTAAAAAATTGGGGGCAGCAGGGATAACTGTCAGAAACAAGGCAAAGTAAAAAGTAGTGCACATTTCATCTCATCACATTCGGGGCAGTAATTTAAATAAGATAACCAACCCATGGATCCATGGCAGGAAAATCGAACCCCTTTTTCAACTTTATGAAGAGTTGACCATCATAAATTTCATGAACAAATTCCCTGCATATACCCAAAAAAATCTTGTTAAACATGCCATTATTTTAATAAGGAAAGCATTTGAAATTAAATACAACAACAACAACAATTATTTGATTAGATTAGGGCAACTACATAGATCAAATGACACCCTCGGATTCTATAAAAAGTGCATGAGAATTATTTAAACTGATGAGAGAAATAAGTGCAATCCTGAAAGGCAATTGACACTTACTCAGAAAGGTAAACTGTCTTGCAACCACCAGCATCAACTTCACGCCTGCCCATGTTTTCCTACAACATGTTATAAAGGGAAGAAAAAGAAAAGGATTAAAACAAGTTTGAATTCATCAAGAAAAAAAAAAAAATTATGTTCAGTGTAACATTATGATCAAATTTATAACAGTATTTTACTGTATCGATTAGATAGGATCAATCTAATCTAATAATAAGTAATAAGGACTAAATCACTAATTACTATCTAATCATAAATAACAGAATGATATGTGATCTTAACAAAATTATTCCATTCTTCTCACAATATCATGAAGAAACAGCAATAACAAAAATATAAGTTCCCGTCACATATCCCTGTTCATTGCATACTTCTAAGCAAACACAAACAAGTTATAGGAAAAAATAGCAACATACTTATTTTTCTTTTACATTTTTCATTTCAACCTCTCAAATTAAACCATACTTTTTAAACTCACTAATAATTTATAGATTAGCTTATTTTCCACCGCAGAAGAAAAGCATAATATATCAAATTAATTCCTGAAACTTATTCTTTCAATTTAACGACGATTACGCAATTACATTAGAGATCAAATTAATTGACAAGCAACAAAACCAAGAACCAAATCAAATATGACCACCAAAGTTAGTTCTACATTCGTTCTTATCTATAAGACCAAATTACTTAATACATCAGGAATAAAAAAGTGATTAATCTAATTGTTAGCAATAATTTATCTTAAATTTATATACTTTTTCAAAAATACCATACCATTGTCATTAATGTTTCTCTCTCTTCTAAATATTTGTCCATACAACCTCTCTCATTTAATTAGTTAGGATTATTTTAGACTAAAAATAATTAATTCAAATGACATAATAGATTGGATATTCTAAAAAGGAACAAGCACGCCTTCTAATTTAGGAGCTATGATCAAATTAGTCCTTAAACCTTAAAACTTTATAAGATAGTAAAACAATCAATCATTATAAAACGATCTTCAGAAAATAAAAATAAAAAAACATTATAAAACGACCAATCATCATAAATGATCAATCAATATAATTTCAGACTAAAGAATCAGCAAAAAGTATAAAAGAAACTATTCTAGCAATTTCAGCGACTAAAGAATCAGCCAAAACTAAACTCTTCTAGCAATGTCAGCGACTAAAAGAATCAGCAAAAATATAAAAGAAACTCTTCTAGCAATTTCAGCGACTAAAGAAACAGCAAAAATGATAAAAGAAACTCCTCTTCTAGCAATTTCAGCGACTAAAGAAACAGCAAAAATGATAAAAGAAAAAACTCTTCTAGCAATTTCAGCGACTAAAGAATCAACAAAAAGGATAAAAGAAAAAACTCTTCTAGCAACTTCAGCGACTAAAGAAACAGCAAAAATGATAAAAGAAAAAACTCTTCTAGCAAATTCAGCAACTAAAGAATCAGAAAGAAAAAAAAAGCATAAAAGAAACTTTTCAGTCCAAACAGCTTCACTATTCGCCGAAAGTTTATTTTCTTCCATTTTCTCGAACGAAGACAGCAAAAAAGGAACACGTACAGGGGGAGTAGTGTACGCTTCGAACGCGAAACCCGCGAGAATCACCGCGAGATTGATATCGAATGGAGGCCGATCATCGTCTTCGGGAACGGCGACTCGCTGAAGCTGCGAACCGGTTTTGGAGGAGCCGCAGCAGATTGAAAGAACTCGCCCCCTCCGCGCGAGAGAGAAAGCGCGCAATTTTCCCGGAAAACGGGGCGGGAAAGGGAAAGCTCGAGAAAATGTTGGTGGAAGCGGAAGCGAGGGCGAAAGAGGAGAGAGAACGTAACGGAATTGAAGAGAAGCCATTTTTGTATTACAACATTACACAAGACGGGAAGAGAGGATGATGGTAGAAAATGGAAAGAAGAAGAAGAAAAAGAAAGGTAGTGGCAAGTCGTGTAATTTTGATGAAGAGAAGGGGTAAATGGTTGTGAGGATAGATTAGTGGGTTTTTCATGTACGGTCACGAGAAGAGAAGTGTGTTCGTTGTGAAGTTCGGGCAGCGCTGGTAGGTTCTGGAAAACATGACAATAGTCAACGTTTCTGTCAATGGACGGTGACAAGTTTGAATCAAGATTGTAATAATAAAGAAGAAAAGAAATTATATATATATATATATATATATATATATATATATATATTTAAATAAAAGGATTGTGTTCAAATTGGGTACAAACGAGACAAAATTTTAAAAATTTTGTGAGATAATATTTTAATTCAAATATTTATTCTTAATTCTCTTTTGATTAAATTGCACTTTTGATCCTTCACTTTAATTTCAATTTGGTATTTATTCTTTCGATAAATTAATTCACGAATTGAGTCATTTATTTTGTAAAAAAGAGTAATGTTAGTCCCCCAACGTCACAATTGGACGTTGACCGTTAGGCAGTGATGTTGAGTGTCACATGTTAACGTCTGATAGGCACTTGAAACTGTATGGATTTTTTTACCCATCTTGTAAAATTTTTTTACGTTCACAAAAATTCTTCTTCTTCTTCCACCACCACCACAACCCCATCTCCACCATAGCCATGCAATTCTCTCCCACTCCCACTCCTCCTCCACCATCCAGTTCCACACCTTCGACCCCATCTCCGCCACGTGGCTCCCCCTCCCTCCCCACCCACCCCTCCACCACCTTCTCCTCCGCCGCCACCCTTCCTTCCTCTCCTGCAGCCTCTCCGTCCAGTCCGTCTCCGCCGCTAACCGCCTCATCCTCCTCTCCACCACCACCCACAACCTCTCCCCGGCCCTCCCCCCGGCCCTCCCCCGCCCCTTGATCTTCCACCCCCTCACCAAAACCTGGTCCTTCGACCCCACCCTCTCCACGCACTCCTCGAGTTGTTGCTAAATCTCAACACGCTCTTCGTCGGGCTCAATATGTTAGTATAGAGCAATAAAAGAAGAGAAAGAAATAAAGGGAAGAAAGAAAAAGACACATAGTTTAACGTGGTTCAGCACACAATGTATGTGCCTACGTCCACGGCTACACTAGGAGAACTTTTTATTACTTGCACATAAAAGCTTACAAAGTGTCTCTATATATAACACTAATGAGACACAAGTTTTTACAAACCAAGCGATGTGGGACTAAGACCACACAAGTTTTACAGACTAAGCGATGTGGGACAAAGGAACTAAGACCACAAACTCTAACAATTCTCCCACTTGGGGTCTAAGTTCCAAACTCTAGCAGCTCCTTGTAAGCAATGAGTTCATCGACTCTTTACCTAGTGTAGCGCCTTCATCTTCAATTATCCTTGAAGGCCAACTGAGGCAATGCAAAGCCTCAGTTTGTCAGTTGTAACAGCTTTAGTCAACATATCTGCTGGATTCTCTGATCCTAAGATCTTCAATAAAGATAAGTCTCCATCATTTATCAACTCCCTGATAAAATGGTATCTTAATTGAATATGCTTGCATCTAGAATGGAAGACTGGATTCTTAGCAAGACTTATAGCACTTTGACTGTCACTAAACATTGGAGCATCATCTTGTTCTTTCCCCAATTCATTGAGAAAATTCTTTAGCCAAATCATCTCCTTAGCTGCTTCTGAGATAGCTATGTACTCGGCTTCCGTGGTTGAGAGAGCAACTCTATCTTGAAGTTTAGACTTCCAACTCACAGCAGTACCTCCCAAGGTAAAAATGTAGCCAGTGGTGCTCTTCTTGGTATCAAAATCTCCTCCCAAGTCTGCATCTGAAAATCCCTGTAAAGTGAGATTGCCTTTTCTGAAGCACAAACACATCTTTGAAGTACCCTTCAGATATCTGAGTATCCACTTTACACCTTCCCAATGCTCCTTTGCTGGATTTGATAGGAACCTACTGACAACTCCCACTGCATGTGCTATGTCAGGTTTGGTACACACCATAACATACATCAAACTCCCAACTGTTGATGCATATGGTACTCTTGACATGTAACATTTTTCTTCATCTGTCTGCAAAGATTGCTTCTTTGAAAACTTCAAATGAGATCCCAAAGGGGTATTCCTGGTCTTAGAGTCTCCAAGGTAAAACCTGTCAAGCAACTTGTGTATATATTTCTCCTGAAACAGCTTCAAAATTCCTTATGATCTGTTTCTAAGAATTCTCATACCAAGGATTTGTTTAGCTGGACCAAGATCCTTCATTTCAAAGTTTTCTGCCAACTGCTGCTTCAACCTGTTAATTTCTGCCATACTGGATCCTGCAATCAACATGTCATCAACATACACAACAAGGATAACATAACTATTAGTATATTTTTTAACATAGCATCAATGGTCCATGTCACATCTTTTGAATCCTGAGTTGCTCATAAACTCATTAAACTTCTTGTACCACTGCCTCGGTGCTTGTTTCAAGCCATACAAACTTTTGTGAAGCTTGCATACAAGATTCTCCTTGCCTGACACTTCAAAACCTTCTGGTTGGGTCATATAGATGTCTTCCTCTAAATCCCCATGCAAGAATGCAGTTTTAACATCTAACTGCTCCAAGTGAAGATTCTCTGCAACTACTATGCTCAGAATAACTCTGATGGTAGTCATCTTTACAACTGGAGAGAAGATCTCTGTGAAATCAATTCCTTGTTTCTGTTGAAACCCTTTCACCACAAGTCTCGCCTTGTATCTTCTTCTATCGTCAGATTCTTCCTTTAGCCTATAGACCCACCTATTCTGTAACGCCTTCTTTCCTTCTGGCAATTCAGTTAAAGACCACGTCTTATTCTTCTGAAGGGATGTCATCTCATCTTTCATCGCTAGCTCCCACTCAATAGTGTCATTCCCCTGTGTAGCCTCATTGAAACATTCTGGCTCACCAGCATCAGTTAACAACAAATAATGCAATGAAGGGGAATACCTATCTGGTGGTACTGAAATTCTGCTAGATTTTCTTGGAGGAGTTGATGGTTCTGGTTCTAACTCAACCTCTACGCCTATACTCTGGTTTCTGTTGGCTACATCAGTTTCTGAAATTTCTTCAAGTGTTGCTTTCTCAGAAATTTCTAACAGTTTACTTGCACATGTAGATTCTGCAGAAAATTTGTCCTTATAAAATAAGTTCTCATTAAAAGTAACATTTCTGCTTCTGATAACTTTCTTGGTTTGGTCATCCCAAAACCTGTAGTCATACATGTCAGATCCATAACCAATAAAATAACACTTCCTCGCCTTCGGATCCAATTTATCTCTACTATTAGAGTCTGTCAGTATATATGAAACACAACCAAAAATTCTCAAATGTGAAAGTTTTACCTCCTTTCCAGACCATACTTCTTCAGGCAACTGATAATTCAAAGGAACTGATGGTCCTCTATTGATGAGATATGCTGCTGTGTTTATTGCTTATGCCCAGAATGCTTTAGGCAAGCCAGATTGGATCCGCATACACCTTGCTCTCTCATTCAAGGTTCTATTCATCCTTTCTGCAACACCATTTTGCTCAGGTGTTCCTGGTATTGTCTTGATCATTCTGATCCCATGTTCTGAACAGAAGTCTTTAAACTCCTGACTATCATACTCCCCACCATTGTCAGATTTCAGACTTTTAACCTTTAGACCTGTCTGATTTTCAACTTCTGTTTTCCACCTTTTAAACACAGAAAACACATCAGATTTATTTTTAAGAAAATAAACCCATACCTTTCTGGTAGAGTCGTCGATAAAGGTGACATAATAGCGTGAGTTTCCAACAGATTTCACTGGGGCTGGCCCCCAAACATCTGTGTGCACCAATTCTAGCTTTTCAGCTTTCAGAGTCTTCCCTGCCCTTGAGAAACTGACCTTTTTCTGCTTTCCAAGGATACAATGTTCACAAGCACCAACATCAACATGCTTGAGGCTTGATAGCTTACCCTTTGCCGCCATAAGCTTCATTCCTTTTTCACTCATATGTCCAAGTCTTTGATGCCACATGGTTGAATTATTGACAGCCTCAGTAACTGCTACCATATCCTCATCTGCAATCATGTAAAGAGATCCTCGCTTCTTTCCACGAGCCACAATGAGATTGCCTTTTGTTACCTTCCAAGCTCCATCTCCAAAAGTGGTGTGATGTCCCTCATCATCCAACTACCCTATAGATATTAAATTTCTCTTTAAGGCAGGAATATGTCTGACATTGTGCAATGTCCGTAGGGATCCACTGGAGGTCTTGATGTTGATATCACCTCTTCCGACAATGTTAAGAGATTTTCCATCTGCAAGGTAAACTTTTCCAAATCTTCCAGAAACATAGTTAGACAATAAATCTTTAGAGGGAGTAGTGTGGAACGACGCACCTGAGTCCATGATCCATGAATCAATAGGACTATCCAAACTGCAAATTAATGCATCATCAAGTTCATCAGTTGCTGCATTTGCGGATTCATCATCATCGCGCTTCTTGTTTTTGTGCGACTTGTTCTTCTTTGGTGCCTTGCACTGATTGCTAAAGTGACCTCTCTTGTCACAATTCCAACAAGTAACATCACTTTGAAATTTTCTCTGACCTTTCCCTCTTGACTTTGATCTGCCTCGACCATTCTGACCTTTCTGGGTAGTCCTTCCCCTGCCTTCAGTATTCAATGCTGAATTGGAAACATGACTGGAAGATTCTCCTGAATCTCTCTTGCGAACATCTTCGCTCAAGATCAAGTCACGGATGTCACTAAGCTTTAATGTGTTCTCCCTTGTAGAACTACTAACTGCAGTAACAGTTGCAGCCCAACTATCCGGTAGTGATGACAATAGAATCAATGCCTTCACCTCATCCTCAAATTTAATCTGCACAGATTCCAATTGGGCAAGAATAGTATTAAACTCATTAATATGATCAGTTACAGAGATACCTTCTCCCATCTTGAGGTTGAACAACCGGCGCATCAAGTATACTTTGTTGGCTGCTGACGGCTTCTCGTACATATTTGATAATGCCTTCATTAAGCCTGCAGTAGTCTTCTCGTTCACGATGTTGAACGCGACGTTCTTGGCTAATGTCAATCTGATCACGCCAAGAGCCTGTTGATCTAGCAAGTTCCATTCTTCTTGCTTCATGTCTTCTGGCTTAACCCCTGATAAGGGCTGATACAGCTTCTTCTGATATAGATAATCCTCTATCTGCATCTTCCAAAAGCTGAAATCTCTGCCATCGAACTTCTCGATCTTCACCTTCCCCTCTTCTAATGCCATTGCTCCCACTGCCTCCTCTAAACTGAGAAGACTCCCACTAATTCCTTTAAACTAAGGAAATCCCGTGGAGTAACCAAAAGCTCTGATACCAGTTGTTAGTATAGAGCAATAAAAGAAGAGAAAGAAATAAAGGGAAGAAAGAAAAAGACACACAGTTTAACGTGGTTCAGCACACAATGTATGTGCCTACGTCCACGGCTACACTAGGAGAACTTTTTATTACTTGCACATAAAAGCTTACAAGGTGTCTCTATATATAACACTAATGAGACACAAGTTTTTACAAACCAAGCGATGTGGGACTAAGACCACACAAGTTTTACAGACTAAGCGATGTGGGACAAAGGAACTAAGACCACAAACTCTAACACAATACGGTCTGTCGTTTACACTCTCTCGAGATCTGAACGAGTCTGAAGGACTTAATCTTCTAAGAGCTTCATGATTTTGTCCTTGGCATCCTCCAATTCTGGCACGAATCTGGAGTACGAAACATAGGGATTTAGCAAATCTCCCAATGTATTATGGTTCACAAGGAGGCCTTTCTGCAGGTGAATTGCATTTGAGTTTTTTTGACAAAAGAGGTGATTTTCTCCGCGAGACATCTTCATCCAAGGCCAAAAGGGAGTGCAACTGCAGAATAGAACTTATTGCCCGTGCCTCCCAGTTTTAACGCGAAGTTTGTCGAAATCAAGATTTTCCAACTTGCTAAGCACAGGTTGAATTGAAATGGGATATCCAACTTTTCTGCCTTTTGAGTGAGCACAGGGTTGTACAATGCATAGGATAAGATTGATGATATCAAAAGCATAAGGGTAAGAGGCCTTTTTTCCACTAAATCCAGCGCAAATTTATGGAGAAAAGTGGGGAAGCGGGTTGGGGTAAAAAACACACAAAGTAAAAACTGTGAACCTTTTTACGTGCCTATCTGACATTGACACGTGACAGTCAACATCACTGTCTAACGGTCAACGTCCAATTGTGACGTCGGGGGGACTAACATTGCACTTTTTTACAAAATAAAGGACACAATTTATGAATTAATTTACCAGGGGACCAAATACGAAATTGGAGCTAAAATGGGAGACCAAAAGTGCAATTTTGCCTTCTCTTTTTTTATACTCTACATCATCAAACTCTTGAAGTTTTAGGATACTCGAGTGTAAGGGTCTTTGTGGTGCACTTTGGTCTAATTTTTAAAAACATTTATCCCAAACAAACATAAATTAATAATGTGATTTAATTTGGTTTGATTTAAATATAGCATCAAATTCAAACTAAAACAAATTAATATTTATGGTTTAATTCGATTCCACCATTTTTTAATCTATTATCTTAATGTAAAATTTATTCACTAAAATTACATAATTATTATGCTATATATATTTTTCTTTAAAATAATGTTCTTATTAAATTTAGTTTCATATTTTAGTTATAAAAAATTACTTCGATTTAGTATTTTTATAAAATAATATTACCAACTGTTTTTACAACATAATAATAAATTGTTCATCACTTTGTATTAAACATTATTTTTTAACAATAATAATAAATCATTTTCTAGCATATGAAAGTAAAATATGCACCATAATTACAAAGAAAAGAAAATGTCACAAGTTATTTAATACTTATTATTAATTATTATGACAAAAATCACATATTTCAAACTTGTTGTAGAAAGAAGTACACTAAAGTTCACATACTATAATCATTAAAATTTTAAAATAATATACTAGCTACATAATGTTAAGTATCCATTAAAGATGTAAAGCTTTTGGGAGGAAGGTTTAATTGGCACATAACTCAAACGAGTAGCATTTCCTTCCATAAAAAGCTTGCCAAATGTTTGTGTGATCTCAGTTGGAGAATGCAATTCCAAGAAGCTATTGTTGAGGTCTTGTTGAAATGTCACTCTGACCATAACACCTTAATTTTGAGATGTGGTGGTTTTCTTGGTCTTAGTGTTGCTCGTCCTTTTTCGCTTTGAAGCTGCTTTGTGTATAACTCGTATAGGTCTTTAGTTGGTGATCGAGGCCGTACCCAAATTAAATAAACATTAAAATGTAGTAACTAGGAAGTGATCTTAGGTCGTTTCCCAACGAGCAATGATAAACCAAATATTCATAACAGATAGTAAGAAATAGTAACAAATTGGGGGGGGGGGGGGGTTGTTTGCTTTTGTAAATTAAATAGCGAGTAAAATTGAATTAGAAAAATATCAGAATTAAAATACATTGCTTCCCCTTGATTCACAAACAAGTCTCTTATCCTAAGTTGCGAGAATTTATCCTTTATCAGTTTAATCACTTAATCCAACCCTAAATTAAATTACTAAGCGAAATTTAACATAAGACATTCATTATGTGATTAAGCAACACATACACCAATTACTCATAAACGATCATTAAGCATGAACATAAATTAAGCACAGAGACAATTAATCAAGCACTAAGCATGCATGAATTAATAGCAACAAATTTAGAGTAATTAGTGTAGAGGAAAAACTGAACAGAATTTAACAGTAATAACAGAACCTCAAAGAGAACTGCGCTTGATCCTCAAGAGAAAGCAACGCTGGGGACTTAGCCTTCCATTAATCAATAGATAACAAACTTATAAATTGAAGAACGAAATTTTATTGCTATTGGAATTGCAAAACGAAAAAATGTCTCAAAGAAAAAGCCTAAAACTAGAAAACGAAAATAGGAGAGAGAGAAGAGAGAGAAAAGAAAGAGAGAGCTAAACTAGAACCTTGGTGCTGTTAAATAGTTTTTCAGCCCTAAAGCTTACAAATCTGTTTTAAATCCAAGCCCATAAATAAAATAAAATCAAATCTAGATAAGATAAGATAAGATAAGATTTAGATGAAATAATATCTAGATGAGATCAAATCTAAATAATATCTAGATAAGATAAGATAAGATCTAATTTTGTAGAATAAAATAGTCTGCTCTCTTCAAGTCCAAGTCCAATTCTGGATTCAAGCCCAAGCCCAATTCTGGATTCAAGCCCAATGCTTCATTAATTCCTGAAATTAGATTAAAAACATCAAATTAGCTAAATGGGCCCAAATAATAAAACTGCCTACTTAATTTGACAATTAAGATTAATCAGTACTTAAAATGGTGCAAAAAGGGTTAAGAAATAGGAGAAAATAATGGCACATCAGTTGGTTATGCTTGGTTTAGAAGAAGAGGAAATATTGCGGGGTACTTCAAGGAGGTTAAAAATGATTCCAAAATCTTTAACAAAGAGATATTTGGCAATATTTTCCAACGTAAAAGAGAGCTTAAGTCCAAAATTTGTGGTATTGAAATATCATTGGAGTATGTGGATTTTGCCTCCCTTTTTATTCTCTATCACAAGCTTAAGAAGGATTATGAAACAATGTTTTTCCAAGAGGAAACTCTTTGGTACCAGAAAAACAAAGAAAATTGGGTGAGGTTGGGAAGCAAGAATTCAACTTTCCTTCATGCCCAAATTGTTGTGAGAAGAAAAATCAATAAAATTCAACCTATCTTCTACAAGTTATTCTAGGAAGTTGTTAGGGATGATGTTTGGCTCTTTGTGAAGAATGCCTTTGAGAGTGGCACCTTTGATCCTTAGGTTGATGAAACTTTAGTTGTGCTAATTAAGAAAGTGGACACCCCTAAATATATATATAAAGGACTTCAGACCCATCAATTTGTGTAATGTACAAACTGATATCTAAATTGCTTGTTATTAGGTTGAGATCTTTCCTGGAGACTTTGGTTAACCCTCTCTTGAGCAACTTTATCCTAGGGAGAAGCATAGGTGATAATGTTATCATATTGCAAGAGGTGATTAATAATTGCATTATTTGCTTACCTTTTTGGTACACATAATTGCATTTATCTTACCTTTTCCTTAATTAGATTCTTGTTTCTCTCTTCTTTTAGTTAGAATTTAGCTTTTAGGAATCCTTCAAGTATGTTTAGGTTTTAGAATCAATTTTTATGTTTTCTTATGTATTAAATGAAGGCTTGGAAGCTTTTTGTTGAAGGAGGATGAATCAAAATAAAAAATAAAATATTTTCAATTCTAGCCTAGCTAGACAGAGTGTATCATGCCCAGCCAGAAGGGTAAGTAGCCATCCAGATTCTAAGATGCTCCCAGCCCAGCGAGCAACTGTCTCACCTAACCATAATTCTTTTAGAGAGCAACTCATTTTGAAGACATTTCTAGCCCAACCAACACAAGGGCATCTCGCCCCAACCATGTAGTTTCAATACTTATTATTGGAGCTCTAGCCCAGCAAGCAGTGGCGGACCTACATTGGTTTGAGGGTGTGCATTTGCACCCCCTCATTTTTTAAAATTCATTAATTTTGTAAATAAAATCTTATATTTTTATATTTTATTTTATTTATATTTATATAATTGAATCCACTAATTTTATTTTTTATAATTTGCACCTACTGACTCAGGGTCTTGGATCCGCCACTGCCAGCAAGAATATTGGCTCGCTTTTAAAAAATGTTGCATTGTCACTTGATGAAAAAAAGACAAATCCATTAAAGGGAGTTTTTGGAAAGAAATCAAAACACTCTCTTCGAAAAAACTAGGTTTTGGACATGTGCAACTGCATGGGACTCTCTCCTTCCTTCATTTTCCACCTTCTTCTTCACCTCACCATTTTTTAAGCTCATCTTACCCATGAGTAGCTGAGCTTCCCTTTGATTGGGGTTTGGTGTAACTAAACCCAAACTCGTGTATATCTTTTGAGTTATTGGTAAATGTTTATTGTTCTATGTTAAGTGCTTTCTTTTTTGCTTAATGTTTGCTTTGACTTGATCGTCCATTTTATGGTTTAAATGCAATTGGAAAATGTATTTGAACTATGAACTGCAGAAGAGCACCTAATGGGTATTGTTGCTAGGAATAGAGCAAGACCCATTAGTCACCTTTGACTCTTTTTTCTTAAAGCAAGTAACTTGGCTAAGCAATGCAAGGGATTGGTAGTTTAGTCATGGTACTTAGACTCTTCTCGTAAGGAATTAGGGATTGGGCATTTTTATGAGTTGATGATAACAAAGGAATGATAAACATAGATTAATAGCTTGTTTATGCATGAGGGATTGGTTTAGTGAAGTCAAACCCCAATCATTTTCTTCTATTGTGTTTCATGTAACTCCTCTTTGTAACCTAGATCTTTGAGAATCAAAAACCTTTTGTATTAGTTTTATTTCAAGTCTTCACCTTAAACTTCAAATCTTAATCATTGTTAATTTAAATTTACTCTATATTTGTCTACTATTTAAAAAGTGTATAAATTGCCAAATATTGCACAAGTCCTTTGGAAAAATGATACTTGGACTTTCTATTTTATGCTACTTGTGTGATTTGGTATGTTTGTGATCGAGGCCGTACCCGAATCAAATAAACATGAAAATGCAGTAACTAGGAAGTGATCCTAGGTCATTTCCCAACGAGCAGTGACAAGCCAAATGTTCATAATATACTTGCAGTAACAGTAACGATGGGGGGGGGGGGGGTTTGGTTGTTTGGTAATTAAAGAGCAGAACAAATAAAATGGAATACGAAACTACTAATATTAAAAACGGGTTGTTTCCTCTGATTCAGAAGCCACTCTCTTATCCTGGGTTATGGAGAATTCGTCCCTAACAGTCAACCACTTAATCCAACCCTATTTCAATTTACTAAGCGAAAATCAACTTAGGGTTTTCAATACGTGATTAGGCACCACATACACCAGTTAGCCCTTCGTCCATTAAGCATGAACGCAAGTTAGGCTCAGAGGCAATTAATCGAACACGAAGCGTGCACTGATTAATATTCACGAATTTGGGATACTGGTGAAGGGAGAACTGCCAGGAAACCACATTACAAGCGAAACCTCAAAGAGAGTTGGGCTTCGTCCTCAAAAGGAAACAACACCAGAAAATCTAGCCTTCCATTGATTCAAACAGAAAACGCAATTGAAACATGAAGCAGAAACGTAAATGAACGGAAACGTAAATGAACAGAAACGTAAACGAACAGAAATGTAAAATGGAACAGAAACGTAAATGAGAGTAGAAGAAGAAGCAAGAACGAAATTGTAATTAGAAGCAGAAAACGTAAAATTAAATTGCATTACGAACTCAGAAGCATCAAAACAGAAAAACGAAAACCCTAAAACAAAGCTCTGAATAATGAATAGCATAACAGAATAGAATGCCTTCATGAATCCCAAGGCAACTATTTAAAAAGAGTCACTCAAAGTCACTGGGCCCTATTACAATACTCTGGCCCAAAACGAAATAAACACTGAACAACATAAAATAAAATTGCGAAATTTCCTAATTAGAAATTAACTAAGGTAAGCGCTGCTTTATTTGCCCTCTTCAAGTCCACAACCAAAATCCGGATTAAGCCCAATGTTTCATTAATTTCTGAAATTAGATTAAAAACATCAAATTAGCTAAATGAGCCCAAATAATAAAACTGCCTAATTAATTGACAATTAAGACCAATCAATAATTAAAATGGTGCAAAAAGGGTTTAGAAAATAGAAGAAAATGATGGCACATCAAAACCCCCCATACTTAGCCTTTTGCACTCCTGGGCAAAATGAAACAAAGAACAAAATCCAAGGATATCAAAGGGAGACAAACAAAAACATTCACATATTTCTCAATGAACATCAAGGAATGAAAGGAATGGGTAACATCTAACATAAGGAGATCCAAAAAGTCAAGACATTCATGAAAATCATCCAAGCAACCCAATCATGGCAAAATAGTTAATCAGCTCAAGAATGAAAAGTGATAAAGCCTCACAAGATATACACTCTATCTCTCAAGTGTCTAGGCTACTATTTACCCTCAAAGCACCCATGAAAGCAAACACCACATAAACTTGGCAAGATTCTAAAATTGACAATCAACCCATAAACACAAGCACATGAGGATCAAAAGGTCTTTTAAGGTTGTAATGGGGCCAAGGACAAGGTATGGAGAAATATGGAATAAGTGGCTAAATCCTAAAGGAATAGAGGAGCAAAGGGGAATAAGTGCATATTAAGGAAAAAATAAGAAAATAAAAAGAAGTAAAGATAAAAATTAAACATGAAGAGTAGAACCAAGAGTTTCATCATTCTTGTGCCATTTAAGATCTTATTCACTCAACTTTATTGCTTTTCTTTTTCTTTTTTCGAATTTTTTTTTCTTTTCTTTTTTTTTTTTAATTACTCTTTAGCCTTTGAGAAACAACATTTCATTCAGCATGTCCAACATTTAACCAATATACAATGTACATCAAGTATGGCCCAAAATACATCATGAAGCATAGCCAACAAAACAAGTTGTCCAATGAAACAAAAACCCCCCACACTTATTCCCAAAACAATTCCAAAGCTCCAAAATTCCTTAAGGATATGATAATATCATGGTTTTTCACTTAAGGCTTGTAGTGAGCTTCAAAACAAGGAAAGGGAAACAAGGCTCAAAAGGGCTATCAAAGGAATTAATTCAAGGTAAGTCCATTTGGCTAGAAGCTTATAAGAACAAAATTGCCTTAATCATTTCCAAATATGCATGTGAATTAGGACACATCAACAAGAATCAAGCCAAGGCTATTGTGCAAGCAATCAATGGGGCAAAACACACCAAATGATTATAATGATGGATGGCTCAAATTCTCACAAAGGTAAAATCATCACTTTCAAATTGAGCTTTCAAAACTATCATGACATGTAGAGAAGAATCAAGGATTTCAAGTCACAAAATGTCAAGAACTTTTATTTTCAAAACAATTACCCATTTCTTGAACATATCCTATAATTCAAAGAAAAACATGCAAAGTCGTACGTGCACACGAAATTGACCCAAAATATTAAACTAAAAATTCGACGAAACTAACAACATTAACAAATTAACACAACTAACAAATTAACAAAACCAACAAAACTAGCAAAACCAAAGAACACTCCCCCCCCATACTTAAACAACACATTGTCCTCAATGTAGCACAATTAAAAGATTAAAAACAATTAAATCATCAAAGAGAATCGGACAAGTGTAATAAAAGCAAAGAAGGAGATAGGAAAAGAAAAACTCCCTAAGTCATGGTGGAGGAAGAGTAGGGTGGAGTAAGGAAGTCTCTTCCACCACTACGTCCACTAAAGAAGGGTTCGTGAGGAATGGCTTAAGTCGATGTCCGTTGACCTTGAAGCTCTTGTTTGTGGAGTCGCTTTTGATCTCAACTGTACCATAAGGAAAAACATTAGTAACAACAAAAGGACCAATCCACTTAGACCTCAACTTACCACTCATGAGTCCAAGCCTCGAATTATACAATAATACTTTTTGCCCAACCACGAAGTCTTTTTTAACTATCATGCTATCATGGAACTTCTTGGTCTTTTCTTTGTAGAACTTGGCATTCTCGTAGGCTTCTAGGCGGATTTCATCTAACTCACTCAGTTGCAACTTCCTTTCCTCGCCAGCTTGATCCATAGAGAAGTTGCAAGTCTTCACTGCCCAGTATGCTTTGTGCTCAATTTCCACTGGAAGATGACATGTCTTTCCAAAGACAACCCGATAAGGAGACATTCCTATGGGTGCTTTGTAGGCAGTCCGATGTGCCCAGAGAGCATCATCAAGCCTGGTACTCCAATCTTTCCTGCTTGGCTGCACAATCTTCTCTAGAATTCTCTTGATTTCCCTGTTAGAAATTTTTGCCTGTCCATTAGTCTGGGGGTGGTATGGTGTGGATACCCTGTGTACCACCCCGTACTTTTTAAGCAGGGCATGCATTGTCCTGTTGCAAAAATGGGTTCCTTGATCACTAACAATTGCTTTAGGTACTCCAAACCTGCAAAACAGATTAGACCTGACAAAGTCTGCGACAACTTTAGCATCATTAGTTCTAGTGGGCTTGGCTTCCACCCATTTTGAAACATAATCAACTGCAAGGAGAATATAAACATAACCAAAAGAGACAGGAAGAGGACCCATGAAATCTATACCCCAGACATCAAACACCTCACAGAATAGCATAGGTTGCTGAGGCATTTGTTGTCGCCATGTAAGTGTATTTCCTGCTCTCTGACACTGCTCACAAGTGCTGCAGATCTTCCACGCATCTTTAAAGATGGTGGGCCAATAAAAACCACAATCAAGCACTTTGCGAGCTGTCCTTTGAACACCCAGATGACCTCCCGGTGCAGAAGAATGACAGAATTGCAGGACTGAGTCAGTCTCATGATCTGGAATGCACCGTCTAATGACCTGATCACTGCACAATTTCCACAAGTAGGGGTCATCCCAAATAAAATGCTTAGCATCACTTTTAATCTTATCTTTTTGGGCCTTAGATGCTAAGGGAGGAAAAACAGAGGCAACTAAATAATTGACAATGTTAGCAAACCAGGGAGTAGAAAGAGAGTTAGAAATACTATACAATATATACAAATGATCATCCGGGAAATCATCCCGAATAGGTGAATCTGCATCAGAGACACGTTCGATCCGACTCAAATGATCAGCAACTAGATTTTGTGCTCCGCTCTTATCACGGATCTCCAAGTCAAACTCTTGGAGCCAGAGCATCCATCGGATCAACCTAGGCTTAGAATCAGCCTTCTTCAACAAGTACTTTAGAGCTGCATGGTCAGTATAAACAATAATGAGAGTACCAAGCAAATAAGATCGAAATTTTTCAAGAGCAAAAACTATGGCTAGAAGCTCTTTCTCAGTAGTAGTATAATTTGCTTGGGCAGCATCTAAAGTCCTAGAAGCATAATATATCACCCTGGGCAATTTATCAATTTTCTGAGCAAGGACAGCCCCCAATGCATAATATGATGCATCACACATAAGCTCAAAAGGGGCTGTCCAATCGGGTGCCTGGATGATGGGGGTGGTAGTCAACGCTCTTTTGAGGCAATCAAAAGCCTCTTTGCATCTGTCATTAAAGTCAAACTCCACCTCCTTTTGCAACAAGTTGGACAGTGGAAGGGCTACTTTGCTAAAATCCCTTATAAAGCACCTGTAGAATCCTGCATGACCAAGAAAAGATCGCACCTCTCGCACACAAGAGGGGTAAGGCAATTGTGAAATAACAGAAATTTTTGCAAGATCTACTTCAATACCCTTATTGGAAATAATGTGGCCTAAAACTATACCTTGCTCAACCATAAAATGACATTTTTCAAAATTTAGAACAAGGTTAGTTTCAATGCATCTATTCAAAACTTTTTCCAAACTATTCAAACAACCATCAAAAGAGGATCCATATACAGTGAAATCATCCATAAACACCTCTATGCAATTTTCTAAAAAATCACTGAAAATACTAATCATGCACCGCTGGAAGGTACCAGGGGCATTGCACAGGCCAAAAGGCATCCTCCTATAAGCAAAAGTGCCGAAGGGGCAGGTGAATGTGGTCTTTTCCTGATCCTCAGGAGCAATAGTAATTTGCATATAACCAGAAAAACCATCAAGGAAACAGTAGTGGGATTTACCTGCCCGGCGTTCAAGCATCTGGTCAATGAATGGCAGGGGAAAATGGTCCTTTTTGGTAACCTGGTTCAGCCTCCTATAGTCAATGCAGACTCTCCAACTGTTCTGCACCCGAGTAGGAATCAGCTCTTCCTTCTCATTTCTGATCACTGTGAGGCCAGTCTTTTTCGGGACTACCTGGACGGGACTCACCCATTGGCTGTCGGAGATAGGATAAATGATTCCAGCTTGCAAAAGCTTGGTTATCTCCTTCTTCACTACATCAAGAATCACCGGGTTGAGTCTTCTCTGTGGCTGTCTTACTGGTTTAGCTCCATCCTCTAAATTTATTCGATGCATACATGTGGATGGGCTAATACCAGGAATGTCCGCCAGGGTCCAGCCTATAGCCTTCTTATGCTTCTTGAGAACTGACAACAACTTCTCCTCTTGCTCATCAGCAAGGGAGGCAGATATAATCACTGGAAAACTCTTGCTATCATCCAAGTAAGCGTATTTTAAATTTGATGGCAGAGGCTTCAATTCTGGTGTGGTCAGCTGGACAGTGGTAGAAGGAGATGGTTTCTCAGCCTTTACCTCATAAAGAAAGTCAGAGGTATGTGTACTTCCTGAAACATGGTTAGTCCTATCTGACTCTATAAAATCAATCTCAAGAGGTAAAACACCACCACCAGGCATGCAATCAATATCACTCTCAGATTCACTCTCAGCATCAAATTCAGATATATGATCAAGTACAATTTCAGACTCAATGCATGAAGAGTGAGAGGCATGCAGATTAGAATAAAGATCAGTCATGTATTCATCAACAACATGGTCAATTATTTCAGCACGAAATACAGAAAGATCTTCAGATGGGTATTTCATAGCATCCAGAATATTAAAATGAACAGTTATATCACCAAACTCCATGGACAGTGTGCCTGCATAAACATCTATCTTAGTTCTAGCAGTTTTCATAAAGGGTCTGCCTAGAATGATGGGAACTGATCCTTGAGAAAATCCATCTTCCATATTCAAGATATAAAAATCAACAGGGAAAATCAGTTCACCAACTCTAACTAAGACATCTTCTATGAAACCAACAGGATAGGCAACACTTCTATTAGCTAAAAGAATTACCACATCAGTTGACTGCAAGGGACCTAGAGATAGAGAATTAAAAATCGACAGAGGCATAACACTAACAGAGGCTCCTAAATCTAGCATGGCATTGTCAAACTTACTATTCCCTATAATACAAGATATGCTGAATGTACCTGGATCTTTGCATTTTTCAGGAAGTTGAGGAACAGATTTACCAATCAATGCGGAGACATTTCTGCCCATGCTAATTCGTTCACTTCCTTTAAGCTTCCGCTTATTAGTGCACAGCTCCTTCAAGAATTTGGCATATCTTGGAATTTGCTTTATTGCATCCAACAGAGGTATGTTTACCTCTACTTTTCTAAACGTTTCCAAGATCTCTTTCTCTGCCTCTTCCATTTTTTTGTTGGAAACTGCTCTTGGAGGGAATGGAAGAGGGGGAATGTGCTGCTTCTGCAAATCAGAATTACCTGTGGAAGAAGATTCACCTGCACAGAAATTGTTAGGTAGATTTTTGTCATCACCTTTTTCTGGAATAGAGTGAAGTTTGGCAGGTTCATTTGCAGATGAGGAAGGTGCTACGGGTTGAGGTCCTTGACATTGCTTTCCCGACCTCAATGAAATGGCACTGACATTTTTGGGATTTTGGACAGCTTGAGAAGGCAGCTTGTCAGAATTCTGGGACTGTTGTTGATTCAATTGGGTAGCCAATTGTCCCATCTGATTGGTTAATCTCTGAATGGAGGCTCTGGTCTCTTGCTGAAACTGCATGTTCTGCATAGTCATTTGCCTCACAAGTTCTTCGAGGGAAGGTTGTGGAGGGGCCTCAACTGTTGGCTGTTTCTGGGGTTGTTTCTGTTGTTGGATTGGTGGAGGAATGTATGGTTTGCTTGGGCCAGCAGCATTTTGGAAGGAAGGAGCAGGCTGCTGTTGTTGTTGCTGAGGGCTGGACCATCTGAGGTTAGGGTGATTCCTCCATCCAGGGTTGTATCTATTGCTGGAAAGGTCATAATTGCTCTGCTGTGGTTGATTTTGCTGCTGAGGTTGAGGAGGTCTATTGTAAATATTTGCAGCATAAGCTTCAGGCTGCTCAATTGCTCCAGGTTGCTACATGGAAGGGCAAAGGTCTGTATGGTGGTCAGCAGAGGAGCACAAACCACAAACCCTTGCGACAGGTACAGATTTCTGATTCAAGGCCAGCTGGGTTACCAAGTTAACCAATGCATCCAGTTTGCCTTCAAGCTTCTTAGTTTCAGATGATGCAGATGGGTTTGTAGCTACCTCATGCACTCCTCTAATGACTATGGCATCATTTCTGGCGCTAAACTGCTGGGAGTTGGAGGCCATCTTCTTAATTAAATTTCTGGCTTCAGCAGGAGTCATGTCTCCAAGGGCTCCACCACTGGCAGCATCTATCATACTTCTCTCCATATTACTGAGTCCTTCATAAAAATATTGGAGAAGAAGCTGTTCTGAAATCTGATGGTGGGGGCAACTGGCACATAGTTTCTTAAATCTCTCCCAGTACTCATACAGGCTCTCTCCACTGAGTTGTCTAATACCTGAGATATCCTTCTTGATGGTTGTGGTCCTGGAAGCAGGAAAATTTTTTTCTAAGAATACTCTCTTAAGGTCATCCCAGCTCGTGATGGACCTTGGAGCAAGGTAATACAACCAGTCCTTTGCCACTCCCTCTAATGAATGAGGAAAAGCCTTCAGAAATATGTGATCCTCTTGGACATCTGGGGGTTTCATGGTGGAGCAGACAATGTGAAATTCTTTCAAATGTTTGTGCGGGTCTTCACCTGCAAGGCCATGAAACTTTGGAAGCAAATGAATCAGTCCAGTTTTAAGAACATATGGGACATCCTCATCAGGGTATTGGATGCACAAGCTTTCATAGGTGAAATCAGGTGCAGCCATTTCCCTTAGAGTCCTCTCACGAGGTGGAGGTTGTGCCATGTTCTCAGAATGTGCAAAATCAGAATGCTCAGAATCAGAATGCTCAAAATTATAATGCTCAAGATCAGGATGTTCAAAATCACCAATAACAGAATGCACAGATTCACCAGTTATGGAATGCTCAGAATGATCAAAAGGTATAAAATGATGCCTAACTAATCTATGAAATGTCCTATCTATATCAGGATCAAATGGTTGTAAGTCAGATGGATTGCCTCTAGTCATACACTACATTCAGCATGCACACAACTAGTTGCCTTGTCATGTAAATAAAGGTGTAGGTTTGAACTACAGCTACCCTCAAATGATATCCAAATGACTTGAAATTTTGTGAGCAACCTTATAAAATGATGAGAAGATAGCACAAAAAATTTCAGACAAAAATTCAAAGTCTAACTATGAAAGCTAAAATTGGTAGGTTAAGAAAAATAAGTGAATAAAACTTGAAAAATAAAAAACTTTTGACAGAATCGCTTTTTTTGGACGATGGAGACCTCAGCCGGCCTATGGCGGGCTGCCACGGCGTAGGAAATTTTTTTCTACCCCAAATGCATATATAATAATTGCGATTCTGATAACCGGAGCAAAAGTTATGGCCGTTTGAAGTTTTGACAAACACAAAATTTGCTAGTTTTTTGGAACTTTCAAATCTGACCAAACTAAAGGCTCTAGCTATTTTTCCCACACAATATGGATTAAAAGAAGTTACCACAAAAACATTCAGCCAAAAATAACAACCCTAGCTACTAAAACAAAAGATCCCAAATAATTCAGCATGGGTGGTCGCTAAAATCCGTCTCTAATTGATTTCTACTACTACTCTGTTTTTCTGCAAGCTGATTTCTACTACTACTCTGTTTTCAAGCTCAATCTTCACAGCAAAACACCCAAGACTGAAACAGGGGAAACGCTTAATGGTAAAACTGAAACAGAACACACATTAAACAAAATACCAGGACACTAAACAACACTAACACACATAATAACACAATACTAACAATTAAACATAAAACACGAAAGGATTAAACACACAACACTAGCTAGCTATTATGAACCTTTGGACACTGCTCCCCGGCAACGGCGCCAAATTTGATCGAGGCCGTACCCGAATCAAATAAACATGAAAATGCAGTAACTAGGAAGTGATCCTAGGTCGTTTCCCAACGAGCAGTGACAAGCCAAATGTTCATAATATACTTGCAGTAACAGTAACGATTGGGGGGGGGGGGTTTGGTTGTTTGGTAATTAAAGAGCAGAACAAATAAAATGGAATACGAAACTACTAATATTAAAAACGGGTTGTTTCCTCTTATTCAGAAGCCACTCTCTTATCCTGGGTTATGGAGAATTCGTCCCTAACAGTCAACCACTTAATCCAACCCTATTTCAATTTACTAAGCGAAAATCAACTTAGGGTTTTCAATACGTGATTAGGCACCACATACACCAGTTAGCCCTTCGTCCATTAAGCATGAACGCAAGTTAGGCTCAGAGGCAATTAATCGAACACGAAGCGTGCACTGATTAATATTCACGAATTTGGGATACTGGTGAAGGGAGAACTGCCAGGAAACCACATTACAAGCGAAACCTCAAAGAGAGTTGGGCTTCGTCCTCAAAAGGAAACAACACCAGAAAATCTAGCCTTCCATGGATTCAAACAGAAAACGCAATTGAAACATGAAGCAGAAACGTAAATGAACGGAAACGTAAATGAACAGAAACGTAAACGAACAGAAATGTAAAATGGAACAGAAACGTAAATGAGAGTAGAAGAAGAAGCAAGAACGAAATTGTAATTAGAAGCAGAAAAGGTAAAATTGCATTACGAACTCAGAAGCATCAAAACAGAAAAACGAAAACCCTAAAACAAAGCTCTGAATAATGAATAGCATAACAGAATAGAATGCCTTCACGAATCCCAAGGAAGCTATTTAAAAAGAGTCACTCAAAGTCACTGGGCCCTATTACAATACTCTGGCCCAAAACGAAATAAACACTGAACAACATAAAATAAAATTGCGAAATTTCCTAATTAGAAATTAACTAAGATAAGCGCTGCTTTATTTGCCCTCTTCAAGTCCACAACCAAAATCCGGATTAAGCCCAATGTTTCATTAATTCCTGAAATTAGATTAAAAACATCAAATTAGCTAAATGAGCCCAAATAATAAAACTGCCTAATTAATTGACAATTAAGACCAATCAATAATTAAAATGGTGCAAAAAGGGTTTAGAAAATAGAAGAAAATGATGGCACATCAGTTTGCCAAAGATATAATAATGATTAATAACTTGTCTAGGTATAAGAGGAAAAAAAGTGATGTTGTTTTCAAAATTGATCAAGAGAAGACTTATGACAAAGTTGAGTGGCTCTATCTACAACAATTTCTCATTGACCATGGGTTCCTAGATAATGTGGTTAAGTTGATTATGATGTTTGTCTCATCTACTACCTCTATGTGTATTCTCTGGAATAGGAGTAGATCTCTGACTTTCTTTCCAAAGTGAGGTTTGAGGCAAGGGGATCCTCTTTCCCCATATCTATTTATTCTCTGTATGGAAATATTAGGGGATAAGATCAATGTAGTTGTGGTGAATGGTGATTGAGCTCTTATTTCTTTGTCTAGAGGTGGGCCAAGCCTTTCTCGTTTGTTCTTCGTAGATGATGTGTTTCTCTTCTTAATAACAAAACCTTCCAAGGTGAGTGTTGACTCGATTGGCAAGTGAACCAAATCACACAAGTAGTAAATAAACGATTAGATCGAGTGTCGTGTCCACAAAGACTAAGTTTGTGTTAAACAATTTGTGTAAAGTTCTAAGCAAATGGAATAATTTGTTTAAAGGAATAAGTGCAAAATTTAAAGTCTATGAACTAGGAACAATGTAAAAATAGGACAAATTTTCACATGAGTAATTATATGAATACATAGAATGCAAAGGTTGCAAACATCAATTAAATGGAATAGTTAGGGATAATGGTGATACCAAACCAACATCTCAACAAGAATAAAGGGTTTTTCCCTACTTAATGAAGCTCCAATGTCATATTAACTCACAATAATCTTCTAACCTTGATCCCTCAAGTGATAGAAGCTAAAATACTTAACGCCACTCTTAATCCTTTAATAAGTGCAGTTAAATGATTTGATATGAGCAAGAGTATTTGAGAGACTAATGAAATCACTCTATCCCTGGAAGAGACACCCATTAGTTACCATTGAATTTAAATAGACTTGGAAGAATCACTTTGGCCAATTTTGTGTTGTCTACAACCCTTATTTACACCATGCAAGTTCAGTGAATTCCTCAACAAGTTTGTAAGAGATTAGATGCCATTAATCGCAAGTTCATTTGGAGTGTGAATGTCAATAATACTTTCCATCTTGCCAAGTGGGAGACTATAGCCAAGCCGAAGAGTTGGGGAGGGCTAGAAGTGAGAAGATCTAAAGACCAAAATTCTATTTTTTTAGGGAAATCAGTGTAGGTGTTTTTCAAAATAGTAACAAGTTATGGGTTCATATTGTTAATCATAAAGACCATGGTGCTGATGTTGACTTGCAATTTAAAAAGATTGGGTCCTTCTCTTGGAACTCACTTCTAAATGCATATGATTAGTTGAAGGATGGGTTTTCCTTAATAATTGGTAATAGGACTAGTAACTTTTGGCCCTCAACTTGATTAGATGGAAAGAAGTTGTCTTCAGTATTTCCCTATTTCCACTTATATGGCCAATTCCTTATGATTAGTTATGTTTGTAGGGAGGACAAATGGAATCTTGATTTGATTTTGTAGCACCCTAAAAATTACAACTCAGTTATGTGCAGATATTTAATTCTTTTTGAGTAATTGTTTATGAGTGTTTCTTGAATAGTTAATTGTGTGCATAGTTATTTTAAATGTATGATTCTAATGTGTGATTAAATTATTTTGTTTGACCTTTAATTAAATTACTTGAGTTCTAAGTTTCTTCTACAATTTAATACTCAAGAAATTTTATTTGTAAATGAGTTTTTATAGATAAATTATAATTTATCAATTGGTATAGATTTTATTCTTGTAGTTAAAGTTTTATAAAACTTAATCGCACTGCGGTGTAATTACACAGTGTAAAGTTACATTGTTGACACCTACTTGAACACATGTCACCCATGAGTGGACATGTGGAGTTCTACTAACCTTTTCCCCTAGACACAACCCACTTTTAAATTTCCTTTGTGACTTATGAAACACTCTCAAACTTTCTTTCTCTCTCTCTCTCTCTCTCTCTTTTTCTATTTCACTCACTCTTCACCCACACCCACCTAAGACAAAGAAATTCATTTTCCTCCACTATTGTGTTGTGTGGCCATGAGCTTTGGAGTCTAAGGAGGAAGGAATTTTGTTTCATCTCATTGCTTGTGGTACTAAATGCTAGAGCTCAAGAGAAGGCTCGTCTTCCCTCATCTTTCCTCTCCATTTTCGTGTAGAGCTTACCCTACGAAAGGAAGAGCTTTTTGTACGAATTCAACCACATGGTTACCTTTGGGAGGAGGTGACCATAGTAGTAATGAACCTCCACTTACTTTCTTTGCACAAAATTTTATTTGAAGAGAAAAAAGGATTCGTAGAGAAAATTGCTTTTGGTTGTGAATCTGTCTTGAAATTGATTGCATGCACAATTTTTATTCTTCTTTTTGCTTGATTTTTCTTTGGGATAACTCCAAATACAAAGCATACTTTGCCCAATTTTTTCCAAAATTTTTGTAAAATTTTAGAATTCAAAATTGTAAGCCACAATGGTAGTGAGATTAGCCAAAAAAATTTGGGTTCTTTGGCTAGTCTCAACATTTTGAACTTTTTGCAAAATCTACCAATTGGTGTTTTATGAAACTGGTATTTTTTTAAAACTAGACAAAAAAAATGCAACAACTTCTTTGTTGGAGCCCACTGAGATGAGGTCAAATTAAGTCTCATCTGTGACTTGCAAGGAGATTGTTTTGTTGTACACTTTAAGTCTGGCTGAGTGTGATTTTTTGAAGTCACGTACTTTTGTGGCTATCATCCTGAAAAGGTGTTTACATCTCTTTAAACTAGAGAGAAAAATATTTTTAACCATGTATATTAGAAAAATTATACCTTCAAATTTTAAAGGGCAAAGCAAAATAGAATGGTTGCTGTAAGAACTATTTTCGAAGTATGATAAAAGGGACTGAAACAAAAATTTAATGGTAATTGTAGGGATTTAATTTAGGTACAATTTTTACCTTGTTAGACATATATTCTTGTTAGCTTTAAACCGGAAAAATTACCATTAAATTTGGTCTTGCAAAGAAGGAGAATATTGCACATCATTGAACTGTGTCAAAACTAGAAACCTCTATGTCTTACTGTCTTATGGAATTTTTAGGATTTTATGTATATTTTTTCTAATGAATTGGGATACCTTGTTAGAAAGCTAGAAATTTGTCTTCAAGTGTATGTAAAAAGTTTATGTGTAGAAAATATTTAGCTAAATTTCATTGAGTGTTGTTTTTTTTTGTTTTCTAGGGCTTAGGGTTTTGGTGCATTGTGCATTGTTGTGATAAGTTTTTTTTTACCAAGTGTTAGGTTGCTGAGTTTAATTATTGATATATGCATTTGCGCTCTGTTTTGAACGATTGAAAGACTCAAGAAGTGTGAACCCCATGCAATTGTAAATGTTGTGTGCATTATTTTAATTGGGCATTGTCATACCCTAATTTCGTCCGGAGACAATTGTTTGTCAACATGCGGACCTTTGTTGACCAAATTGAGATGCTTAACACTCATCGCCGCATAATCCATAAAGTTTCGCTACATTTCGGAAGGAAATCAGCCAAAAAACACAAAATGAGGGGTGAACTCAGTTTAGGGGGGTGTACCTAACTCTGGGCCCATCTGGAATATTCTGGAGGGAGGTTACTTCAGGTGGAAGCTACCAAGCTCGCCTGGGCGAGTTGGGCGGCAACCACCTCCCCCATTTTTTCCTTCAATTTTCCATGCCACTTCTCTCACTCAATTTTATTCCTCCGTTGAAGCTTCCTCTCTAAGCTTCTTATCTTAGACACTTTCTTGGTGGTGAAGCTTCTTCTTCCAAGACTTATTCCCTAGTGGATGGCGCCTCCTCTCCCTTTTTCTCCTTTATCTTCTGCTACAACTCTATGGTTGAAAATCACCATTGAAGGACCTTAGTGAAGCTCAAAGATCCAGCCTCAGTAGAAGCTTCTCAAGCAAGCTTCCATCAGGAATGTGAAGTGATACTTACAAGAAGCAAAATTACAGAGGGCCTTGTTGGTGATGAGTTAATGGAGGGTGTAGTAGAAGATGTAAGTGATGATAAGGAAGGTGTAGGAGAGCGAGAAGTGGCTAAGAATAAAGAGAAAAAAAAATGAGTGTTGAAAATGTAGAAAAAAAAAATGAGAAAAGCAAAGAAAAAGAGAAATAGTTTTAAGGAGAGAGTTGATGAGGTCTTAGCTTTTAAGACCTAGAGTCAAATAACGAGAGAAGCAAAGAAGGGAACACCTAGAGGCCCTACCAAGGATGTCCCCTATCTTTTGGCGCCATCGAAGAAGGAGAATGAGCATCATTTTGCAAGGTTTCATGATATTTTCTAGAAGTTGAAGATCACCATTCCTTTTGGTGAAACTCTTCAACATATGCCAATGTACACAAAGTTCTTAAAAGACCTCCTCACCAAGAAAGGAAAATACATCAACAATGAGAGCATAGTAGTGGAAGACAATTGTAGTGTTGTGATTCAAAAAAATTTGCCTAACAAACATTCAAAGCCCCCGGAAGTGTGACCATTCCTTGCTCAATTAGGGCGGTGTTTGTAGGGAAAGCTCTTATTGATTTAGGGGCAAGTATCAATTTGATGCCTATTTCGATATGTCGGAGAATTGGAAACTTAGAAATCATGCCAACACCGATGACTTTGCAACTAGCAGATCACTCTATCACAATACCCTATAGTGTTGTTGAAGATGTTCTTCTAAAAGTCTGACATTTCATATGCCCATTGGATTTCATCATCATGGATATAGAAGAAGATTCAGATACGCCTTTGATCTTAGGATGACCATTTATGCTCACCGCTAAATATGTTGTTGACATGGGGAATGGTAATCTTGAGATGAGTGTCGAAGACCAAAAAGTGACCTTCAATCTCTTCAAGGCAATGAAGCATCCAAGTGATGAAAGAAATTGCTTTAATGTGAAGGCTATTGAACATGAAGTAGAAAATGTTATGCAGCAATTCACTGTGCATTCCCCTCTTGAAAAAGCTATAGTGAATTCCATTGAGTGCCTCACGAATAAGGAAAAGATCTCAAAGCATGCTTGGAAGACCTTGACAAATTGAAAGAAATTCTTTTGGGGGAAGATGCTTATGAGAAGCTGAAAAAAATGTTCTTGTAGACAAAACTAAGGTGGAGTTAAAGGTTTTACTGCCTCACCTTAAGTATGTTTTTTTCTAGAAAAGGATGATAAAAAATTAGTAGTCATTAGCAATGCTTTATCTCCAAAGGAAGAAGCCAAATTGGTGGAATTGCTCAAGAAGCATAAAGAGGAAATTGAATGTCATATCTTCGACCTTAAGGGGATTAATCCATCATATTGCATGCACAAGATCATGATGGAGGAGGATTATAGACTGGTGAGGCAACCTCAAAGGAGACTTAACCCGACTATGAAGCAAGAAGTGCGAGAAGAAGTTCTCAAGTTTCTTGAAGTTGGGTTAATTTATTCTATCTCGGATAGTGCTTGGGTATGTCTGGTGCAAGTAGTCCTAAAGAAGGGTGGCATGACGATAATCCATAATGATAAGAATGATCTCATTCCTATGAGAACCATCATCGACTGAAAGATGTGCATCAATTACCGCAAGCTCAATGATGCCACACGGAAGGATCAATTTCCTCTTCCATTCATGGACCAAATATTATTGTTTCTTGGATGGCTACTCAGGGTATAATCAAATAGTGGTGGATCCTAAAGACCAATAGAAGACTGCCTTCACATGCCCATTCGGTGTCTTTGCTTATAGAAGGATGCCATTTGGGTTGTGTAATGCCCCTGCCACCTTTCAAAGATGCATGCTAGCCATTTTTGCTAATCTTGCAGAAAAATGCATTGAGGTCTTCATGGATGATTTTTTGGTGTTTGGTTCATCCTTCAAGCATTGCTTGTCCAATCTTGAATTGGTGTTGACATGGTGTGTAGAAACCAACCTTGTGTTAAATTGGGAAAAATGTCATTTCATGGTCCAAGAGGGGATTGGCTTGGGTCATAAGATCTCATCAAGATGGATTGAAGTTGATAAGACCAAAATTGATGTCATTGAGAAATTACCTCCTTCTATCAACGTGAAGGGCATCTAAAGCTTTACTAGACATGTGGGGTTCTACCAGAGGTTCATCAAAGATTTTTCAAGATAGCAAGACCATTGAGTAATTTGTTGAACAAGGATGTTGTT
Source organism: Glycine max (assembly GCF_000004515.6). Lineage (NCBI taxonomy): Eukaryota > Viridiplantae > Streptophyta > Magnoliopsida > Fabales > Fabaceae > Glycine > Glycine max. The sequence continues at coordinate 30,676,886 of NC_038256.2, read as the reverse complement.
TTCAAATTTGATGAGAAGTGTTTGGTGGCTTTTCACACTCTTAAAGATAAGCTTATTTATGCTCCTATTATTATTGGCCCAAATTGAAGTTAAGATTTTGAACTTATGTGTGATTCTACCAATTATGTTGTGGGAGCGGTGCTAGGACAATGGAGAAATAAGGAATTTCATTCCATATACTATTTTAGCAAGGTCTTGAATGATGCACAACAAAATTATGCTACCACCGAGAAGGAATTGCTAGCCATTGGTGATGCTCTAAAAAAGTTTAGATCATACTTGATTGGCTTCAAGGTCACCATCATCATAGACCATGTTGCTATTAAATACCTTTTGACTAAAGCTGACTCCAAGCCAAGGTTAATTAGATGGGCGCTCTTGCTCTAAGAGTTTGACATTGAAATCAAGGACAAGAAGGGTTGTGAAAATCTAGTAGTTGATCACTGTCAGACCTTAATTTCATTCGCGTATAATGTTTTATCATTTGGATACGATGTTTTGATCATTGCTAGTCAAATTACGGTTTTTAGCACCAATTATAGTGCAAGGCTCAAAGAGTCACGCATGGCTTTAATGGTTGTTTGTCAGTTCCGAAAACAAAATTCACTATAAGGGGGAAAAATGGTCATTTTCTGAAATTTTCTGGACCCTAGCTTGCCTGGGTCAAGAAATACCTTCAACCTTAAGCAACCAGCTCACCTGGGCGAGTTGATACCTTCAAGATGAAGCAACCAGCTCGCCTGGGTGAGCTGCCCTTGCCCTAAATGGTTTTTTCTATAAATAGCAATACAGGGGAAAGGGCAAGGGGTTCAAAAAGGTTTAGAAAGGAAGACAAATGAAGGGAGATGAAGGAAAAAGAAGAAAAGCGAAGCCGAGGCGCTGTCAAATCGAACCAAGGATCCTTCCCTATGTCGCTTCTCTTGCTAGCCTTGTACCCTGTGCAACAACCGGCTAGTTCTTCATCCTTTTCTTTTCCTAAGGGTTGAATGTAATCCATGTACCCGTATGGGTCCTCTCTGATATTATGTATGTATTCATCTTCTCCCCTTTATCGTTGGTAATTTCATTTCATTTGTAAGGTTTAATTCTAGTCGACCACCAATGTCGTGGAATCATTTTCTTTTCTTTTATAAGACTAGAGACTAATAAACAAAAAAAAAAGGAAATCAATTGACAACCAAACTCCTTTTATCAAATATCAATTGAGATCGTTTCAAGGTTCAACGCCTTAACGATTCTCTCCACGTTTCAAAATTTAAAACGCAATTAAAATAAATCTTTCAAAAACATAAAATCAATTTAGCACACAAACATTCAGACTTAAAGAACTACGTAGGTATGATTTCCTCATCGCACCTGGGGATATGTAGGAGCAAGGGCAACACCTTTGTCGACTCGCAAAAAGTAATATATATATATATATATATATATATATATATATATAAAATAAAAGTAAAAATAATAAAATAATAAAAGCAATTCACCGTTCTTGGGAAAATAAAATAATTTTGAAGTCATGTTGTCCCTTATGATGGGCGCATGGGGTGCTAATATCTTCCCTATGCTTAAACAACTCTCAAACCCTTATTTTCAAAATTCATAGACCTTTTTTTGGTTTTTCTAACGTTTTCCTTAAATAAACGTTGGTGGCGACTCCCACTCATTTTCTAGATGGGTGAATGAAGAAGTCACCCTTAAGGAGAAGGAAATTCGTGATGAATTTCCAGATGAATCATTGTTAACTGTGAGCGAGCGTCCTTGGTTTTCCAACATAGAAAATTTCAAAGTAGCTAATGTCATTCATGATGATCTCAATTGGCACCAAAGGAAGAGGTTCCTTCGTGATGCTTATTATTATGTGTGGGATGACCCAAACCTGTATAAACTTAGAACAGATAACCTATTGAGAAGGTGTGTCACCAAAGAGGAGTCTAAGAGCATATTATGGCATTGCCACAATTCACCCTATAAAGGACATAACAATGGAGATTGGACTGTTGCTAAAGTGTTATAGTCTAGGTTCTTTTAGCCTTTCACTTTTAAGGATGCTCATGAGCATGTGCAACAATGTGACAAGTGCCAAAGAACTGGAGGCATTTCTAAGCGACATGAGATGCCCTTGTAGAATATTTTTGAGGTAGAGGTGTTCGATTGCTAGGAAATTGACTTTGTAGGACCTCTACCTTCATCATATGCCAATGAGTATATTTTGGTGGCTATTGATTATGTCTCAAAATAGGTGGAAGTTGTTGCCACTCAAAAAAATGATGCCAAAACAATCATCAAGTTTTTCAAGAAGAATATCTTCTCCCATTTTAGAGTTCTAAGAGTGCTTATTAGTGATGGTGGGTCACACTTTTGCAAGATACAACTACAAAAGGTCTCGGGGCTTTACAATGTTAGACACAAAGTAGATTCTCCCTACCACCCACAAATCAATGGCCAAGCCGAGGCATCAAATATGGAACTTAAGAAGATCCTTGAGAAGAAAATTGCTTCTTCAAGAAAGGATTGGGCTACAAAATGGGATGATGCCCTATAGGCTTATCGAACTGCCTTCAAGACCCTAATTGGTTTGTCTCCTTTCTAAATGGTGTATGGGAAAGCTTGTCATATTTTAGTGGAAATGGAGCATAAAGCCTATTAGGATCTTAAGTTCTTGAATTTTGATGAGACCTTGTTTGGGGATAAGAGGAATTTGCAGTTGCATGAATTGGAAGATATGAGGCTTAACCTTTATGAGTCATCCAAACAATACAAGCAGAAGATGAAAGCTTACCATGATAAAGAAGCTTGTGAGGAAGAGTTTCCAGCCAAACCAACAAGTTCTGTTATTCAACTCAAGGCTCAAATTGTTTCATGGCAAGATCAAGTCTATAACAGCCGTAACTTTTAATAAATAAATAAATAAATAAATAAGTAAAAATAAAATAAAATAATATAATTAGGTCATAAATTTCCACTATATAAATCAAATGTTAACCTAGAGCAGCTTTTACAAAACACTTATGTCCCTTTCTCTTCTTCTGACGCACAAGAATCCTAACAGAGCAACTGGAGGAGGAGCTCTAGAGAGCACCAGAGACGCCACAATTGCTAATGGAGAACGATCGAGGGACTACATCGAGGTAAGGGATGAGTTATTCACGCTTGGGGATTAGAATTAACATGTATAGGGATCCCTAGAGGATCAATTTTTGGGTATTTTGTGTTGTTTCTTAACTGATTTTCCCAAATTTATGCTTGTCATGTGACTGAATTTCACTTTTTACAAATTTGATTTATTTACATATATTTCAAGTTTTGATTTCGTATGAATTATTTTCTTGTTTCAATGTTTTGATTTCAATTTAAATTACATAATAATGATCATATATGTAGGCACATTATATGAATTGCTTACCCACCTTTGCCGGATGCGTATATGACTGATTTTGAATTATATATAATCCTATAATGAAATCAGATTTTTTTTTTGTGGATACATATATTACTAAACATTAACGCGTATGATTGTTGTTAATTGGCGCTTGTACCATCCGTACTGGACTTGTTGAGTGAAAGTGCCTATACATGATTCCTCTTGGTACAATTTTGCTGTTTGAGATTTCTATAATAATAATAATAATAACAAATAAAGTAAGGTTATAGAAATTATTTTCTTTTCATGAATAAATTAAATATTATTATAAAATTTTTATTTTATTTCTTTTCAGTTATATATGTTATATAAGCTAGTAATTACAATTATTGTTTATAAATGGTTGTACAATAGTTATGCTTTCCGTTTAAATATGTTATAAATATTCCTTCATCGTTAGTTGTGCAGTAGTCATGGTTTCTGCTTTAATATTATTCAAATATTATTTTATGTAATTATATGTGTTAGTAGTTGTAAATATCACTTCACAAAGGCTGTGCAACAATTACGGGTTCCGCTTTACAAATTTACATATATATAACAAATTTTATAACCACGTCTTTTGTTTTTATTTTGGAAGTGGCAAGTACGTATTTTTTTTCTTGTTAGTTACATGTTTTAATATTTGTTTAGCAAATACAATTAATAACAAAGTAAGTTTTTGTTTAGAAAAAAATATTATACTATAACTATCAAATACATATGTAAGAAAGCTATTTTTTTGTGCAAATTGATATGTTTAATATTATAAATTAAATACTGTTGTAAACCATGAATTATGGATTGTGAATTACATGACTCTTGAGATGTTGTATGTTTTGAGTTGTGAGCCATGAATTATGTAATTACACAACTGTAAGACCCTTTAAGGGCGACGAGTTAATGCGCGATGAGTTGTGATGGGATCCACTGTGGGAACCCGACGAGTTAATCACTTGAGGCGCGCTGAGTTAAAATATATATTTTTTTAAAATATATACAATCGAGATTTTGAAAACAATTGAGTAGTTGTGTGCATTGCATAATTCATAGGTAGAGTCTGTGTGTTCAAATGTTTTTTTTGGGTTGGACCTGAATCAGGAGGGAGAGGCCCTGACAGACTCTTTGGAGTGTAGGCCTTGTGGGTCATTCGATTTGAGTGCTCCTGTAAGCCTGTGCCGATCCCACATGGTTGGAGCATTCTCGCAAAACAGCGTGACCCTGACTGGTCTCCATATGATTTCACTTAGTGAGAGTGACCTGACTTGCCCATTGTGAGGCATGTCCTGTCATGTACTCCTAGGCGCCCGATGAGGTTTTTCACTAAAAAATGGTACCACATTGCATGTAGGCTTGAGTCCAAAGTATTTGTTGTATAACGCATGTGTTTGACTTTCATTGGATTAATAATTGTGGTTTGATGTTATTTTCTGGAGTGGATGAACTTGAATGGATGTGCATAATATGTGTGATTTTGTTGAAATGGTGTTAATTATATAAATTCAGTTGTAAGTATTATATGTTTCACATGCTCTAACATTTTATTATATATGAATGTGATAACTCATTCCTGGTGTGTGTTTGTGTTTGGGCTGATTGCCATTTGTTCAGGTGAGCCATCATATGATGAATCCCATGTTAGAGCCAGAGAGACTTAGTCTGTGATAGAGACATGCTCTGATAAGTGTGACATTGGGGCATAGGATTTTTTTCGCATGATATATTTTTCGTAAACGATATAGTTGTGTTACGTTTCTGTTTTAGTTTTTTTTATTATTCATTCAGTATGGACGACCTTGTTTTGAGCCTGGATAACTTTGTTGTTTTTATTCAAACAATTTCTACTATGTTTTCATTAAGTGAATGTGAACCCTTTATCTTTGGAAATCAATTTAAAGTCAATATGTTTAAAATAAAATAAAAATTCCGCATGATTTTATTTCCTTGTATTCGTTATTTGTGAGGGTAGAGGGTGTTACAAAGTCTAAATGGCTTGGACCATTCACAATCAAAGAGGTCAAGCCCTATGGGATAGTTGAGTTGGTGGATCCTTCTTCCAATGAACCAAAGTAGAGTTGGATTGTCAATGGTCAGAGGCTGAAGGATTACAATGGGGGAGAAATTGAGCGGCTGACCACCATTATTCGCCTCCAAGATCCTTGATGGTGTCAAATGTCCAGCAAGTGACGTTAAAGAAGCGCTTACTGGGAGGCAACCCATGATCTCTTCCCTTATCTTGATTTATAATTGTTTCGGGCGTGTGTGTTAGTATAAGGATTTTATTAATATTTTGTGTGCTTGATTTTTTTTAGTTGTGCGCTTAGTGCACCTATGTTGTCTTGAGCATAAGAGTTTTGCTCATGCATGCCCCCCATGAGTTCGAGATTGGTTAAATTTGTTCTTCCATCTTCCCAGTAGTAGCGGTTCATATTGATAACTATTGTTTTGGTTCTCCAGGCTTGTTGGGCTTTACTTGTCTTATTCGTGATGCGGGTCATGCTTGACTAGTAGGGTTTAATGTCTCTTCTGGTTTCTCTGATAATCTTAATCCAGAATTGCTTGCTATTTATTGTGGCTTAGATTTAGCTTGGGAGAGGGGACTCAAGCATGTGCTATGTGTTTCAGAATTTTTCTTTGTTGTGTCTCTTAATAAGGAAGAGCTTATGGTGTTGTATAAATATGCAACGATTATTGTTGTTATAAAAAAAACTTTTACTAGGTAGTGGAATGTGGATCTTATTCATTGCCTTTAGGAGGGAAATTTTGTTGTTGATCTTCTTGCTAAGTTGAGAAACCAGAATGGTGTGGGTTTTTAGGTTTATGAGCATGCCTCGACTTCTTTGGCACTTCTGCAAGATGTTGATGCAAAGGGAGTGATTTATTAGAGTCTATAGTTAGTTTTTTGCTTTCTTATTTTTTCTCTCTCTTGTTTTTCGCCACTCACAAAAAAATTTATATTATGCAATTTGGTTCGATTTTTATAGCAAGATCTAAAAATCAAATCAAATTGCAAAAAGTATGTGGTTTTTTAGGTTTATGATTTTTGCGGTTTTTGGTTTAATAGGTTCATCCAAAACAAACATGTGATGAGTTCTTCATTCATTGTGTTCGACTTCTAAGGTTATATATGCTTTTATATCTAATATTCCTTTTACCTTTAGAATATGCTCTAACGTTTGAATTTCAAGTTTTTAATGAAAAACAAGTTTTCTCTAAGTATAGCCAATTAACAAAAGCAAGCTACAAGTTGAGATCCTACATGGAGAAAGCAGAAAAATCAATACATGCCATCAAAGAATGTCATTACTTTTAAGGAAAGAAAGGATGCCTACTCGTTCTTTCTCATTTTGTAAAGTATAAACATCAAAAGCAATTTTGATGTAGCTCCATGTGGAGCTTATAGGCATTGGATATTCTTCATCAATGGAGTCATTTTCTTCTTGAAGATGAATGGTAGTGGAATGGAGAAGGAAGAAAGATGATTGGAGACGCCACTTCAAGAAGAAGATGAGTTAAGAAGAAGCTCACCACCATAGGAAGCCATGGATAAGAGCTTGAAGGTAGGAGAAGATAAGTGGAGGGAGAAGGAGAGAAGGAGCACGAAATTTTGTGCCTCAAATGAGGTTTGAACTTTGAAGTGTAATTCTCAAATGATCAAAGTTGAAAAAAATTCACACACATGGCCTCTATTTATAGCCTAAGTGTCACACAAAATTGGAGGGAAATTTGAATTTCTATTCAAATTTCACTTGAATTTGAAATTGAATTTGTGGAGCCAAATTTTGGAGCCAAAATTTCACTAATTATGATTAGTGAATTTCAGCTATGGTTCAGCCCACTAATCCAAGATCAAGTCCAAGATTCTCTACTAAGTGTGCTTAGGTGTCACGAGGCATGTAAAGCATGAAAGACACGCACAAAGTGTGACTATATGATGTGACAATAGGGTGTAGCAAGAAAATGCTCACCTCCCCCTCTAAAATTTAATTGGATTGGGCTTCCAATTAAATTTATTTCCCAATACACACATCAAATATTCACTTAATGCATGTGAAATTACAAAACTACCCCTAATGCAAAAAACTAATCTAGGTGCCTTAAAATACAAGGGCTGAAAAATCCTACGTTTCTAGAGTACCCTACCTACATTATGGAGCCCTAAATATAAGGCCCAAAAATAATGAAACCTTATTCTAATATGTGCAAAGATAAGTGGACTCATACTTAGCCCATGGGCCCTAAATCTACCCTAAGGCTCATGAGAACCCTTGGGCCTTCTCTTGCATCTCTGGCCCAATCTTCTTGGAGGCTTCTATACAATACCATTGGGGGGTAGGATTGCATCAAATTTTATGTCAAGCTCTTTATGCATTTAAGGAAAGATCAAAACATGAAGAATTACAAGGACTCGAACACACAACATATGCTTCTACTTTGATGCTAATATAAAGATTGAAGAGAATATCAAAAGAAGTTAACAAATCTATCATATTTGAGGAAACATTATTTTCTGATACAATATTATTTGGACTAGGTATGACAAAGAAACCTGTACTTGCGGGTAGAGTCGTAAAAATGGTCGGAACTCACCGACCAACCCATCCCACCATAGGTTCGGGTCGGGCTAAAAAACCAAATTTGCGATTAGGTGATACATTGAACCCGACCCACTTGCGGCTTGACCCACCCAGGTTGAACTCGTCGTGGGTTGAGCTGACCCACCTACAAATTACAACTAACCTAACCCACCTAGACTATTATGTAAAGATGAAAAGCTTTTGTCATTTTTCTAAATTTCTGCTAATATATTTATATGATTACCAAATTACCCTAGATATTTGGCTTGCATTCCATCCTTGAAAGATATTTTCTAGCTTGTCGATATGTCGTGTTGTTTGTAGGTGTGAATCTCAAGTAGGGGATTTAACTATTATTTTCTATTTTTTAACTCATGAAATTTAAAAGTAATACTCATTGATAGTTCAAATTTATACTAAATATTCAAATTTTTTTTTCTAAAAATTTGATTATTCCTTGATTTTTTTAAAATTTTTAATTTTAGGTGGACCAACCCATTTAACCTACTAACCCGTGATGGGCTAGGTGAAAATTTTCAAGACCATAATAAATAAGCAAATAACTAATATAGTTTTTAAACTAATTTTTTTTTAATAATGATAATTTAAAAAACAATCAATGTACTTAGAACTTCAAAGACATGAGAGAAGGAAAACAATTGCGGGGGTAGAGACACATAACATATTCGGACATGGTTGTGTTCTAAGAGCAACTTTAGTGTCAGAGCTGGAGAAAGGATCTTGAGCTCAAGATCTGGTTTTCACTAGATCTCCCAATAAAGGAGTTAGGCAGATCTTCAGCATGGAGAATGAGTTCTTGTACAAGAACCTTTAAGATCTGCACAGTGTTAAAAAACATTTTTTTTACTCTCTCTCCCTACCAGCAACAACAAAACGCAGGAGAGACCAACAGAAGAGGAGATGAAATGAAGAAGAAGAAGAAGAAACCAGTAGCAACAATAGACCATAAAAAGATACACATGCCGGTGTAGGGGGAGGGGGTCGTGGCAGATGGGGAAGGGGGGGGGGGGAGATCGCGTCCGCGGTGGAGGGTAAGGGAAAGAGGCCACGACCGCGGTTGAGGGGGGAAGGAAGAAGAGGGTCACAGGCGTGACCATGATGGAGGGTCATGAAGAAGAAGAAGGTTGTGATAGAGGAAGAAGAAAGAAGAAGAATTAAAAAGAAATAAGAAGAAAGAAAGAAACAATGTATGAGAAAGAAGGGGGTAGCGTGAAGTGGAGAGGAGGGGGAGGGAGGAAGGAGAAGGAAGAAGAACATGGAAGGGAGGAGAAGAAGAAAGGTTAGGAGAAAGGGAGGAGAAGAAAAAGAAAGAAAAAGAAAAAGAAAAAGAAGGAAGTGTACGTTGGGAGAAGAAAAAGAAAAGCTGAACGTTGGGGTGGGGGAGGAAAAAAGGAAAATATTTAACAGTGGGGTCCATGTGGGACATATAAAAATTGTCTAAGATCTCAAAATGAAATCTATCACTAAAGACAAAATGGGAGAAATCTTAAGAGATCTTCAATCCTACTTGACCTTGTGGGGTCTACCAAAAAGTGGTCTAAGATACCAATTTGGGATCTACCACTAAAGTTGTTCTAAATATCGCTACTCAGTTTCACTCTCATTTTTCAGTTGTGTCAGAATCATTCCCTCCTTGTGTTTTCTTGCTATCTCTCTCTTTCTCTCCCATCCACCGCAATGCATAAGGTAGCCACAAGAAAAGTCGTTGTTTACTTCCCTCGTTGCCGCTCTCCTCCGCACTTTACTACTTCTCTACTTCCTATTTTCAATTCATTCGCCCCCTCTCATTTCCTTAGGTAACTCTCTCTCCCTCTCTTTGTTTATTTTGTTTGAGAGAACTCCCTCTTTTTGTTTCACAAGTAGAAACATTGTATTTAATATTATACTATATTATTTAATACCTGTAGAAAGTAGAAACATTTTTGGTTGAAAATTGATTGAATATTAAAAATTGAGTAGAAACATCAAGTTTTCCATCTAGGTTTATTACGTTTTATAAATTTCGTTTGAATGTTAAAAATTGAGGCACATAGTCTTTTTGTAAATTTTAGTTTAGACACTATCGAAATCTTGATGGGTGATGCAAGTGACACTCATTTGATGTGGCCACACATCATAAAAGTAGTTTATGGTAAGAGAGGGTTTGAGTTCTATTTAAAGAGCTTATTAGAGAGGTATTTGACCACTAACAAGCCTAACAACCTAACTAACCAAATTTCATCTAACTAATATCCGGTAACCCCCTCCCTCCCAGTGGATCAACTTGAACAAGGAACTTAAACTATGCGAAAAGTGAAGGCTTTGTTGGTTTTGCACACATGCTAATACATGTATTATGGTAGTTGGCTTCACTGAGGTCTGCAAACCCCATATTCTCCTTCAGCCTCCTTAACCTTCAAATTAGTTCTTCAACATAATTAAGGCCATCACTGTCAGACCATATTTTTCAAGAGCATTTTTATTTGATTCGGACATATACTTTCTCTCCATGGGCAATCGGATGAATAGAATTTGATTTTATAAATATGATAACAAATCAGATGTAGAAGAAAAGAATGCAACTATTTTGTCACGAATTCGTTTATTAGCAAGGGTAATTTTAGAAAATTCATATAAGTATTGGATGTAGAAGAAATATACACGGTGGAAACAGAAAAGGCCTAATATTTAACACATGGGATCCATCTATTGTGACACCCTCTACCCCTCACATATATATTAATAAAGGAATAAAAATTCAAATATTAATTAAAAGTATTTTTAAAACATTTTTAAATACAAGCTTTTCAAATGGGTAAAAGGCTCACATTCACTTTCTTCTACATCATATTCAAACTTGTCCAAATAAATAATAAAGTCATCTCGACTCAAAGAAAGTCATATAAGTCTCATACAATTAATATAGAACCTATATCCTAATGTCACATCCTATCAGAGCGTGGTGTTCCCGTGTCCTCTAGCATGAGGTTCTTCATAGTCATCCACCTATTCATCTGCTCCCCCGAACACAAGTTCAAGATCATCACAGGATCCAAACAAAACAACACACAGGGAGTGAGTTATCACATTCCTAGCTAATAGAGAAACAAGACAATTAAATATACATATTATATAAATGAGATACCACTTGCTTAAACATAGCTCACGTAACTTCACCACTTCGTCATTCAAAATTCACTTTTCAATTATCAATCACATTACACAAGAATCCCACACTTCGATCAAGATATAATAACACATCAATTAGCAAGCATATGCAATAGTTATGCTAAGACTCAATTCTATATGCAATGTGGTACCATGTCAGTGAAAAACCACCCTGGGGCGCTTAGGAGTACATAACAAGACACACCACACAATGGGTTTGTCAGGTCACTCTCACTAAGTAAGATCATAGGGAGACCAGTCAGGGTCACGATGTTTTGCGAGAATGCTCCAACCATATGAGATCAGCATAGGCTTAAAGGAGCACTCAAACCCGGTGACCCCCAAGGCCTACACTCCGAAGAGTCCGTCAGGGCCTCTCCCTCCTGATTCAGGTCCAACCCCTAAAATAATTTTTTTTACATGCAGACACTGCTCATGAATTATACAATACCCACGACCTTACACTCGTGTTTTAAACACGTTCAACACAATTGCGCTATGATTTAACACTGGTTCCTAAATAGGAAACCTACATTTTCTCTTTAACGCTGCGCATCAACGCTTTTCTCAAGATAACGCTGGTCGGGTATTGTACAATTCATAGCTTACAACACAAGTAATTTCACATCAAGTGTTAACTACACACTTATCCACAACTAGAACTCATTCACAATTTCACATCTCATAGTGTCACAATCCACCATCACATGTTTACACGTATCTCACAAATTAACACATGTTCAACTTTACACTTATACTCAATCTCAATAACAATATTATAATCTCAAAGCAACATGTTATTCTACAATTCATCACATACTCACAATTTGAATTATCATTTCATATCCTCAATATAACAATTTATATAAAAGACTATCACAACATGAGGACTAAAACCCCTCAAATAATATTACACAATTATATCCAAATCATAGGTCCAAATATACAAATATCAAGAGCACAATTTATCAAGCAATTTTCATCAGGACATCAATATTTTATTTATAATCATAAAGGAAAAATTGCAATTTAACAAACATCCCAAAATAAAATCTCAATTTAATCCCCTAAGGATCCCTACACATGTTCTCACTAATCCCCAACTGTGAATAACTCATCCCTTACCTCTAAGCGGGCTCACGTGTCTTCAGCCAGCGATAGCAACATCTCCAACGGTTCCCGGAAATTCTTTCAATTATTCATCCGACTGCTCCGATAGAATTCCCAAACGTCAGAGAGACGGAGAAGAGATTGAAACCTCCACTTGTACTGTCTTCATACGATTCCTTTTTCTCCCTCCCCGAATATTATATCGCAAATCCCAACGGTGGAAGCGTGCGGAATTGAATTTCGAACAACATATCAAAATTTCACAATAATCCAACGGTTAACGAAACCAGGATCGTAGTTTTACCAAGACAGCTCTGGGTTTCTGCGGGAAAGAAAAAGGCTACAATACGAAGGGTTTTTTTTTATCTCATTTCAGACATGATATCGAAATTCCCAACGGTGAGAATGCTCGGAATTCTGTTGCGAACATGATACTCAAATTTCACGATGATCCAACGGTGAACGGATTCAAGATCGTCGTTTTTCTGAGACTGGTTTGGTGGGCTGCGGGAAAAAGAAAGGGTTTTGAGAGGAGAAGGGGAAAAACGAAAATGAGGCCAAAAGGAGGCAGCTGACTTAACATAACTATTTATACCTACGGTACTCAGCCTATTATTTGCTCTATATTTATTTATTTATTACTAAAAATCTTTTTAAATTTATTTACGAAAAATTGGGATGTTACATCTATCACTTGGGCCTTAGTTATTGTGGAATTGTAGCCCGTTGATCCACTTGAACATTTCAACTTCTTATTCAATTGACTGCACCACTAACCAGCACTAACGTCCCTTCATGTCACTTGCCTCACTGACATTGCTTCGTGAAAATATGAAAATAGAGGCAGCATGGTGCAAGACCAGATTGTATCTAACATTGAAGAAAAGCACATTGCTAGAGCAAGCTCAAGTCATCTAACGCCCAATCACAGTAGCGCTCTGCCACAGTCCATTCCACCTGGTAAGCATCTCCATACTACTCTACTGTATGTTTATAAATTTTATCCTCTGTGACAAAACCTAAACGTAGGTAACCAAACATGTTGAATGTGATGAGGATTTAGATAAATTTTATAATATCGCAGAGCCAACATTATGTTAGGGCTTTTAATTTGAAACACAAAATTGATACTTTGAATCTATACCTGTCATTTTTCGATAACAAAAATGGATATATGCAATTTGTGTCTTTTAATTCAAACTTTACTACAGGATCACTACATGCAAACGATATTCCAAAATTCTCTAGATTTTAGACATTATTCAATTGATACCACATTTGTTTGTTCATTAAGTTGTTAAAAAAAATAGCAACATCAGTATATTAGTTCAAGATTTTTGTGAATGTGAAACAAAAAACTGATACTTTCAACCTAAACATTTTAATTTTTCGTCTAAGAACAATAGGTGGGTGCAATGTGTGTACCTAAAAGCAATGTCAAGAATATGTTGTAATGAAAAACATAACATTTTATGTGTGTATCCTTATATTATGCATTGGTGTGATAATAGTTTGAGACAACAACATATTTTGTGTGCATAACTGTTTCACACTTTATGTTATGCATTGCTTGAGAATTTTCATCTTTATTTATGCTTGACCATTCTATGTGTATATTCTCTGTTTATGCTGAAATTTAGGAATGATGGATGAGGATCAGAAGTGCTGGAAAGACATGGCTAAATTAATGATGAAAATTAACAAAAAAGAAACTAACATGTTCAACACATACACATTAAGGATTAGGTTACAATTTAAACACTATTCTCAAATATTCATGATTTATATCACTTATCAGTATTGTTTAAATTAGTTTATTTTATATTTAGTGTTATGGTGAGGTTAGTAGGAGTTTTGTTGTCAGATGAAAAGATGACTTAGATGATACTTGACATCTTCTAGACAAAGATGACAACGTACATTCTGTTAAATACAAAAAAAATCTTCAAAGCCCAACTATAGTGGTTGGCTGGACTCAACCAGAGATTTTTATGGACTAACAAACAATCATTAATTAACTATGACCTATTATGGATAATCAATTTTCTTGCTGACTATCTTCAAAAGCAACTCGCAACCACGAGCTTTTCCAAAATGGCGTTTGATGTATCAGCAAAATCCTAATTCAGTCATGTTTAAAGTCCTATTGAATCAATAGAAAGTAACTTGCACTAGTTTGGTAAGTCATTCAAGGTTGTATATAATAAATAGTTTTGACTGAAATTTTTGAAATTTATAAACAATCTTGCATTCAATACTGTGTATATTTAATATATCTCACATCAACTTAATCTTAATTTTAGGACGTGTCAAGTTCTATGTATTCATTCATGAAAAATGTAAATTTCACGCATGTCAATTTAGAAGGGACGATAGAATGCAACATTGTCTACAATCATTAGAGGAAGACTACAAAAATAGGATCTGGATGGAGGTATTTTGCAACTGAAAAAAATTTGCAAGCCGATCAAGAAGTTTTTTTTGAGTTCCCAAATCCAAAATACAACTTTGCTTTATTCTGAATTAGTATTTAAAAAACTTTTGGATGCTTGGGATACTTTCAATTTTTGTGTTTGTTTTGGAGGTAATTAATTTTTGGTATTCTTTGGATGTTGTTATTGGTACATTTGTTTGATTTAAATTCTAAATTTGAGACTTTTTATATGTATAAAAGTGCATATACCATAACAGTTAAATTTACTTTTAATTACATTATCTATTTTTAATTCTACAAATTTAAAAATAATGTCTAAAAAATTATAGTTATAAAAACATAAAACATAACTAAATATTTAAAAGCTTGATCAATTTGTCCGTGCATTGTCCATATTCTCATACTCGTACAAGTACAAATGAACAAATATACTAGTAATGCACTAGACAATTTTCTCGCTATTTGGCTTTTGAGTGGAGTTTTATCATATTTTACACTTGCATCTAAAAAATACATAGCATCATCGGTCAGTTGAGATGGACATTCACGCAAGATTGTGTTAAGTCTTCCAGCAATGGCTGTTTCGATATTGAGATGATTTCCAAATGGTTTATTTTATCAAATATTTAATTTTCTATTTAGTGTTTTCTTCATAAGATTAATAAGACACTATTGTAGAAGATTAATAAAAATATATTGTACAAGATACTCAGTAACTCATTATTTACTGTACAACTTGTGGAGGTTATATTTTGATAATTATACCTTTTCTATTATTCTTTTTGTCGTATTTTGGATTACTTGTGTTGATTTTTTCACGGTTTAAGACTTAGACAAGATTTTCAATCTCGCACATTGAATTGGAGTCTGACTCTTAATTTTGCTTTTCATTTCCTATCTCGTAGTGTTGATGAGTGTCATCTCTATACGCCTCTGTTTAACAATCTCTAATTTGAACAGTGCATTTGCTTTTACTTTAAGACTAAAACGAATGTTTGATCCATTGCAAAAAGTTTTTGCTTCTATGTTTTGTTTAGGTGCCTCGGAAGTTATTACCAAAAAAACAAATTCACACTTAGGCAATGAACTTTTTAAATGCTATACGAAGACACATCTTTCATTACCCCAATGTTGTCAAAATCATTATTTAATTCGTAAAATCGTACAATTCTACTATTCAAGAAAGGATTTTCGTGCTAAATCGGAGATAGGATTGCTGGAAGGTAAGATCACTAGTCTCCCCAACTACTTTTGAACTAAATGCTTACAGTATTTTCATGTATAGGGTTATATGTAGACTATTATACGCTTGTGTGTATTATAGTCTACATGGACCAAGAGCATAGAAGTACAAATAAATAAAAGCATTCATTCTTATAAATAAATAAATAGTCCAGAAAGCTTATCTCTAAAACAAGAAAAATGGAAAGAAGCTATGTTTTATTACAACTGAAATTGTTTTTCCTTCAGCAAAACTCCACAATCATTAATCAATAGTCAATACATACTTAATTTGCTAACCCCTAAAACTAGGACAAAGCATATGAAGTTCTAAAAACAAAGAAATATGTTTATTCCTTTCTTCCATTTGAGTTGAAGGAACAGCCAAACAATTTGACAATTAAACCAAGATCATGATCTCCAGTTAATTTCACTTCTTGTCCATCCCGAGTGTGTGCTTCACACTATCCACAGCACCTTGAGCCATGTTCTTCACTTGCTCCCCAGTCTGCACCAAGAAGAATGAATTAATTATAAAATAACACATTCCAGGTTTCATGACAAACACAATTCTACAAGTGTCTTATCAATGACAATGAGTATCCTAAAGATACTAATTAAATATTTAATTAATAGAAATTTTTATTAAAATTCACGATCGAATATGTTTATAACATTAAATGTTACACTTTATTATAAAAACTTTTGATTCCTTAATCAGTGTACTCATTAGCATTTTTCATTCAACAAAAGTTCTATAAAGAAAAATATGCTCCCAAATTGTTGAAGAAAAATATCTTTGAGAAATTAATTAGCCACCTGTTGGAGAAAACCAGCAGATTCTTCCTTGTTTTGTTGAACAGTTTGCCCTGTTGTGTTAGAAGCTGCATTAGCCTTGTCAGCAGCTGCCGAAGCTGTTTCCTTTGTGGATTGGACAAAATGTTCTGCCTTAGCCTAAACCATAACAAAGAATATTAATTAAGACAGACTATCTTGGTCCGTATGGTAATTGTGGTAAGAAAATTTCACGAGGGATTGATTTCGAATGTTGGTAACGTCCAAAGAATATTAATTAAGAATAAGATATATATCTTCAATTTACATAGATAATAGAAAGTGTTAGATACATGTGAGATAAGTTGACAATGTATTTGTGCATTATTCACCTGAGTCTGGCCTTGGGTTTGGCCTGCATTGAAGTTTTGTTGGGCACTTGACATGTTTGCTTGATTTGATGAAGAAAAAATTACGAGAGTAATAGATGTAAGATGGTGTTATAGTTAGGTCTTGTTGATCTTGTATCACAAAGTGTATGTATATATATGCTTCCACATGTGAGAGATGCATAGTTATAGGATCACTTTGTTAATGAATGTGCGCATATTTCTGCTTCTGAAATGGGCTTTGGTTGAGAATGTATGTGAGCCTCTGGCACGAGACAGTCACGCATCTCCAAGTTTCATTCACTACCACTTTAATATTGATGCCCTATTGTTCTTGTATTTTTCTTCCCATTTTTTTTGTTTTTTTTTTGTTAAGATAGTAGCAGGAGTACCTAAATTTGTACAATTTATCTGCATATTAGAGAAAAAAATATATTTACACGCCACCAAACACATAACTATTTTTGCCTTTTCAATCATATTCTTGATTTAATAAAAGCAATGAATTATATAGTGCATTGTAGAATAATAAATAAAAGGGTACAAAATCACTTTGCCATAATTGGAGTAAAGAGGCAAGAGGACTCCAAGCCATATATAGTTGGAGTAAAGGGGAAGAAACTCTGACTGAAATATTAAAAACATAACAAATGCTAATAATATATCCCTTATGTTTCACTTTATTTGAAGTATAAGATTTTAGTACAAGTATTAAGAAATGAAATTAATATTTTGAATTTCGTAAAAAATATTATAGGACTTTATAATATATTTTTATCTCTATGATTAAATACAATAATGGAAAAGAATACTTCTAGTATTGATTAAGGATATTTCATGAAAAATAAATATATGACGTAAATATGTTTTATTTTTTTTTAAATTAATGAATTTTGTTATAAGTTACTAATAAAATTTTCTTTATGTTGAGTATCTAATAAAATAAAAATTTATTTTCATTTCTTGTTATTTTGTTTTGGTTCGTCTAATATATCTAATTTTTCATTTTTAGTCCTCATAATATTTTGCTTGTTTTGTATTAGTCATTTGAAAAATATTTTATAGGATCTAATAAAAAATGATCTACATATTCTAGGGATAACAACAAAAAAAAATATTAAAATGACTAAAAAAGAATAATAAAGACCATTTTTTGTGTTTTATTACAAACTCGACTCGGTGTAAAGAAAAAACTTATTAGAGAATTAAAATAAAATTTGTTAATTTAATAGAGACGTAAAAAATATTTAAATCAAAAAATATTTAATATTTCAATGATTTTGTAAAATGACAATTAATTTAGAATTTTTTTTTTTTGCTAAAAGGTCATATAAATTAAAATGGAGGAAGTACTTTCTAACACATTCTAACATATACTTAATTTAATATTAGTTAAAATATGTTGAAATTCACAAAATTTATGAGTCTCACTCTTAATAAATGAACAACACACGTAATTTTATAATTTTCAATATAACCAAAAGTAACCACATGAAAATCCAAATAAACAAATAAGTACACTGTGGCCGGATAAGAAGTTATACTAAGGGTGTTTAAAAATGGGCCCAATGAAGGCGAGCCTTGGGTATCGACCACCAGGGAATTACTATTCTATTTTTCTATTCCACGTGCTTTAAAAGAATTTTTTTTTAAATATTCTTTTAACGAAAATATATATTTTTTATATAAAATATACAGCTGAAACGTTTTTTCATTATGTAAGAGGGAGTGTAAGAAATATGCAAAATATTTTTTTATTGTATATTTTATATAACAAAAATATATTTTTATTGTGTTCTTTTTTTGCATTCCCTATTTTGTAACAAAAATACAATTCTATTATATAAAATATATGAAAAAAATAATTTTATTATGTGTTTTTTCACACCCCTCTTAAACAATTAAAATAAGTTTTTGTTTTGTTAAATTTTTATGAAAAAATTATAATTATATATATAAGTAACTTTTTTAGAGCTAAACAAACAAATGGTGATATAAATTATCCTTTTTAAATTAAAATTAAATTAATTAATATAAAATTTAAATTTTTTAATAGTAATAAGTATGATATAAATCATATTTTTTGATTAAATTTGAATTAATTACAATAAAAATACCATTTATATAAGTAATAAAATTAATTATTATGTGAATTTCCTTTATTATCAGTAATCAAATTAATTATGATATTAATTTGTGTCATAATTAATTTTTTTTGTTACAAGTGGAAAATAAAAACCAAAACGAAAGTGAAAAAAACAAACACAGCTACCATAATTAATTTAATTACAATTAAAAAGAATAATTGTGTCATCATAAATTCACATTTTAATTTCAAAAAAATTATATCATAATTAATAATATTACTATTAAAAAAGATAAAATGTATAATCATTATGATAATTTGTATCATAATCAATTCAATTATTATTAAAAGGAAAAACTATATTATAATTAAATAATTAAAATAAATAAAAAAATATAGCAGAATCACAATTCTTTTTGTATCTAAAGCCAAATAATAACAAAATTGTGATTCTGTTATGTATGAAAACCTAGATATATAGTGAAATCATGATTTTATTGTATATTAGGTTTATTTAGATACAAGAAGAAGCCATGATTCAGTTAATGAGGAGTAGGGGTGGATAAATGAGCTTGGGTCCATGGATCAAACCATGGGACTTGCGATTCGCAAAGGCCATAGACCAATTTATTTTAAAAATCCATGACTATGTAGGATTTTTGGTCCGCCCCACATAATTCATGGGTTATGCAAGTTTGGTCCACGGGTTGACCCGCAAACTCACAACCACCAACCAAGCTCAATCCAAAAGTTTTTTGCACTTATGTTAAAAATTTATTTGGTTTTGTTAAAAATTTTGTAATTGAGTATTTGTTAGATATTTATTATAATCTTTTTTAAACTAGGTCCACGAACCAACCTGCCTGTTTGCAGGACGAGGCGGACCAATGTTTTAAGTCTATGTAAGAGTGCAGAACGAACTGACTTAGTTCACTGTCAATGCAGGCTTACACAAGAGATTCTTAAGTATGTTGGGTTGGCCCGCTTGCCCACTCCTAGTGAGGAATGAGGGGAAAGGGGTGTAGGAAAATAGAGGAGGACAATAGGGTTCTTTTATCTGTGGTTTTTTTTAAAGAAGGGGGTGAGAATAGAAAAATAGAAACAAGAATAGCAATTCCTAATTTGTTATTACCTATGGGAAAGAGAAAGCCCGTCACCCTACAATTTCATTCTTACTTTGAAGTTACTATTTGAAGAAATTTAATTTTCTAGTATTAAATTTTTGCATTTAGAAAGTTGAGTCCTTCAAACAATCACAAAAGATTTAATTGTTTATATTTTAAATTTAGTCTAATGAAAATACTTTATTTATTTTTAAAATATTATATATCCATTATCCACCATGGTATTCATTGTTATTACTGTGTGCCCTCTGTTCCACTGATTTTCTTTCCCATTTCTCCTTTTTTTTTTTAACGAGTATGGGATTAAAACAGACTAATTTTAGCAAGCAAACACATGCATGTGAAATCGGTGAGGCTACCCTTTTTTGTGACAAAACCGTACGATATGGTAATTTGTGAATGGTTAACGGTAAGCATGAAGCTTTGATTCCTGTTCTTTTTATAATATAATTTTGGTTTAAATATGTTTTTATTCTTTTAAGTTAATATTTTTTATTTTTGGTTGATGTAAGTTTATTTTTTTTAATTTTAACCTCTATAAGTTTATGCTTTTTCAGTTTTTGTGCCTCTATGATATTTTACTCATTTTAATAAGTTTTTATTTTTCAATTTTGATTGTTATAAACGTGAATTTAAGAAAATTGTAAATGAAAAATTAGAACCTTCAAAGGGATTGAAATTTAAAAAATATAAACTTATCAAAACTAAAAATAAACAAAAAACTTATAGGTACTAAAATTAAAAAAGACGTCAACTTACAATAACTAAAATTAGAAAAAATAACCTACAAAGACAAAAATAAATAAATATATAAATCCTAACTTACAAAGATAAAAAAAAAACATATTCCAGCCTATAAGTTTTTGAGAAATGTTATTAACGTTGCTTTCCTTATGCCCCTTCTGTGAGCAATTGATTGACATTTCTTGAAAATTATCAACTTTGGTAGGTTTCATATCTCAAAACACAAAAATTAATAATTTTTAATAAATTTTAATCAGTTAGAAAAGAGTATAAAAATCAAGTGTCACATGTAGCTAGCATACCTCTAACTTTTTTTTTCCTTCTTTACACACTTTGTCTCACAAGTAAAACTTTCTCTTAAATATCTTTTGATTACATAATGTGCCCTTTTGTTTAAACTACATTTTTTTACAAAATACTTTTTAAAAATTATTTTTTTAAAAATATTTAGAATTTGCTTCTTAAAACAAACAAAAAATTACTTATTTTAATAAAAAAAATGTTTAGACAAACACATTTAAAAAAGTAGAAAAATGTATATTTTATTAAAAATGATTTTAAAAAAATAAACAAACTAGAGTTACTTTAGAAGAATGTAGGTACGTTAGTTGATTTTTTCGGTTATCGCATTAAATGAGAACAAATATTATTTATGAAATATTTTATAATTGTGTGTTTTATTCACTTGAATTATATATCTCATTAGTTAATATTGTTTTAGAGCATCAATATGAAATCATTGAGGCTAAGGAGTCTTGGTTTATTATCTCATCTATTCAGTTTGATTTTAGACTAGTTAAGAATTATTAAAAAAAAGGGTTGCTTATGGCTCAATAAATTTTTATTGTTTCTTATTTAGGGTCGTTAGTAGTCATTAAGGGTGTAAACGGATGGAACCCAATCCATGAATTGACCCAATCAAACCCAACCAAATTAGATTTTTGTGAGTTGGATTAGGTCATTGGATTGGATTTGTTTCAATTTAATGAGTTCACTTAAAATTGGATTGGGTCGTTTGTAGTTTTGGATGCGACCAAAATCCAACCTAACTCAATCCTATCCGCATACAATTAAATTACTAATATAGAAACTCTAAATCAAACACATTTTATTCTCAAGGTAATACATTGTTTTGGAGTTTATATTTTATTGTTTATTATAAGGTAATACATTTTTTTATGAATGATATCGTGAGTATATATTTATGATTTTTTTTTGTTATTATCATATGAAAAGTAAAAATATCCTTACTATTTTTGAATTTGAAGATTTCTTTAAGTTTTTTTCAAGACTTAAAGATGTGACAATATTTTAATGGCCCAACCGATATCCAACCCAATCTAATCCAATTAAAGTTGGATTGGATTAACAAAATAAAAAGGGAATTGCTATTGGTCCCATTGCAATTTCTTTTGGCCCCTACCAAGTTGTTGCCCCCATTTTTTATTCCAAGAATGCCCCTCTTATGGAATCATAATTCCATTGTATATTTTTTTAGTCCCAGATATAATAACGGAATCATGATTTTGTTATTTTTTTTTGCACTTCCTTATCACAACAGAATCTCAAATTCATTATTACTTTTGTCCACATCACAACAAAAATCATGATTTCGTTGTAATAAAAAACTTAAACAATATAATTGAAATTCCATTTATTATATTTTTTAAAAATTGAATAAAAAAGAAAAAAAACATTTTGTGTTTTTTATTGATTGAACACTACTTTTCATGAGACATATTGATTGAACACTGCTTTTCTTGAGGCGTATTGACTAAACACTATTTTTTTCTGATACATAACCAACTGTATTAAATATAGACTCAGTCTAAACCATCTATATTGTCGGTGCGATCTCAACTATTGGGGTATGACTCATGAGAGAATAGTAGATCATCTAATATAAATAGCAGTAGGGGTTGGATGCAACTTAACACCTTTGCTTTATATTCACCATATTGCTTAAATCACAGATAATGTATCTACTGTTGTGTATTGCGATGGTGACATGATTTGATCATCTAAAGAGATATTGTTTGAATGTCCCAGTAGTCCTAAAGTCATCACAATAAGTGAGGACATGTCACTTAATGCTTTAATGAAAACAAATATGGATGCCAATGGAGGTTGCAAAATTTTACTTGGTCTTTTTTATCGTCAAATTGTTTATGTAGGTGATGGCTGTGTTGAATACGAGTATGTGGTGTAACGACCTGCCTCGTCGCTACGATATCAACACTCTAAACCGCGAGAATTTCAATTTTTAAATTAAAGCTCCGTTAATTTGCTTATGAAAAATGAAAGTAATTTTTTTTCTCGGATATACATTCACCAAACAACGCACCATTACTTATATATATATATATATATATATATATATATATATATATATATATATATATATATATATATATATATATATATAGGTATAGTAACTCAGTACACATCATTCACAGAATGGAAAGTAAATTTGTTCATACATATAATTAAATTTGTAATTTACATCCTCAATTCAACAAAGAATTATGGAACCAGCTATAGAGAAGTTGATTAACAAAACACAACTCTTTCCCAAAATAATCCCAATGTCATCACGTCGGCTTGGTGGCTCCACAAAAGAATCTCACTTCTTGTACTTTATGACTGTCATTCTGCTCCCATGAATAAAGGTTCACGATCATTACAGGTACCAACCACATGGTACAAAAAGTGCGAGGGGTGAGTTTATTATAAAAGAAATTAATACAAAAATCAAATAAACACAATTAGTAAGAAAACATTAACAAATATCACATACCCTAGGAAACTAACTTTCTCTAACCAAAACTCACACTTGGATAGCTTATCATAAAGTTATCTGTCCCTAAGGGTATTCAGCACAATCCTCAAGTGTTCTTCATGTTCCTCTCTAGTCTTGGAGTATACCAAAATATCATCTATGAATAATACCACAAAACTATCAAGGTAAGGGTGAAAGACTCTATTCATGTAGTCCATAAACACACCTGGAGCATTAGTCACACCAAAGGGCATGACTAGATACTCATAATGGCAATAACGGGTCCTAAAAGCAGTCTTCGGTATATCCTCAAACTTCACTCGGATCTGATGGTAACTTGACCTAAGGTCAATCTTGCTAAACATACAAGCTCCTACCAGCTGGTCCATAAGGTTGTCTATTCTAGGCAAAGGGTACTTATTCTTAATTGTCACCTTATTCAACTGGCGGCAGTCTACACACAACCTCATGGTCCCATCTTTCTTCTTTACTAACAACACTGGTGCTCCCCATGGAGATACACTGGGTCTCACAAACCACTTCTCCAACAACTCCTCTAACTGTTTCTTAAGCTCGGCTAACTCTATAGGACACATCTTATAAGGGGCTATGGATATAGGTCCAGCACCAGGTACCAGGTCTATGGAAAACTCTATTTCTCTCTCGAGTGGTAGACCAGATATATCCTCAGGGAACACTTCAGGAAGCTCTCTGACAATAGGGAGGTCACACATGGAAACCTTTGTCTCTATTTTCAGGTTAGACAAGATCATGTACACTCGAGCATCTTCCTTAAAAATGTCACAACTTGGTTGGCAGAGATAAACATCATATCCTTACTCACTCCAGAATCATCAAACACCACAGTTTTATCAAAATAGTTTAACAAGACATGGTTGGAAGATAACCAGTCCATACCCATAATAACATCAATTTGGCTTAAAGGCAAACAAATCAGATCAATAAAAAATGTTCTACCAGAAATTCCCACAAGACAATTCAAACACACATTAGAAGTTAACACAGAACCACTAGTTGGGGTCTCTACCACTAGATCTTTGTTTAAAGAAGACACATAAAGCTTAAGTTTCCCAACACGCGAACAGGATATAAAAGAATGGGTTGCACCAGAATCAAATAGCATAAGTAAGGGAATCCCATTTATGAAACATTTACCTTGGATTAGATCTTTGGATTTCGAAGCTTCGACACTGTTAAGGGTAAAGACTCTTCTCGTGGCCTTCAGATGTCCAGTTTGGTCATTCAGGCCCCCACCATTCTGCTCCTTCTTGGGATATGGACAATCTCTCTGAATATGCCTCTTTTGTCTACAATTAAAATAGTTCATGCCTTTATCAGTACAATTTGAGGAGATGTGCCCTGCCTTACCACATTTGTAACAAGTGATCTGAGTTGGGAAAGTATTGAGTTTGCTACCACTACCACCCGCAAACCCCATAGCAATAGTCCTCTGATTGTTGGGGCGATTACCATATTGCTAAGGAGGGGTCGAGTATAGTTTTCACCGATGTTGAGGTCCATTCTTTTTGTTCTTCATTGGGCCCGTATTCCTATAATAGCTCGCCTTGTCTCGAGAGTCTTCATCCCAAATCTAGCACATGTTAACCAAGAGTGGAAATTGGCAAACACCTTGGTAATTCACAACTTGCTTCCCGTCAGGTCGCAAGCCGTTAAAAAACTTCACACATTTGGAACTTTCGCCATCTCTTCCTTGATAATGGGGAAAGTACCTCACCAGCTCCTCAAACTTGGCTGCATATTCGGGCAAAATCATGTTTCCTTGCTTGAGCTCCAAGAAATCCATCTCCTTCTTGTTCCTAACATCCTCAGGAAAGTATTTATCCAAAAACACCCTTTTGAAGACATCCCAGGTCACATCTTGACCTTCAACCTCTATGCATTGGTGAGTATTCTCCCACCAATACTCGACTTCTTCTACCAAAGTATATGTACCAAAAGCAACTTTTTTCCCCTCTGAACATGCCGTCACTCGAAAGATTTTCTCGATTTCCCTTATCCAATTCTGAGCACCATGAGGGTCGTATCCTCCATTGAAAGCAGGAGGATTGTTTCATTGGAAGCGGTCCAACCCTTGGTACTCAGTAGCTCCAGAAGCTTCTCCCCTATTCGGATTCCCTATAGCCTGAGCTAAGGCTTGGAGAGCATCAGCTATCGCATGATCATTCCGTCTAACCATTACTCCCTATACACACCAGGAAGTGAGACATGGAAAAAATACACACAAGAAGAAGAACATAACAAAAATCACAACCATCTCAAGTCCCTACTTGGTTACTTTTGAGAGTTGATGCCTCGAGAAAGTATTCCTCTAAACTAGTCCTCTCTCGAGACATTAACACTCACTTTCCGTCATTTGTATTTCCTGATCGCTTGCCATATCATCCCATTGCACTTCACGAATTATACAGATGGCCAGTTTGATAACTCATGACACGACATTGAAACTCATGGTATAATAAACATCAGGAGAACAAACATGTTATGACTACAACAATCAAATCTCTATAACTCATGGAAACACAACAAAGTGAGTAAGTTCCAACTGCAAACAACAAACATCAAGCATTCAACAAGGCAAGCACAAAATGCACAGAAAAACATAGTAGACACACAACTCACTGGCCAAAAATGTTCGACTGGCTCTGATACCACTAATGTAATGACCCGCCTCATCGCTACGATATCACCACTCTAAACCACGATAATTTCAATTTTTAAATGAAATATACGTTAATTTGCTTATGAAAATTGAAATTAATTTTTTTTCTCGATATACATTCACCAAAAAACACACCATTACTTAAGTGAATATATATATATATATATAGGTATAGTAACTCAGTACACATTATTCACATAATGGAAAGTAAATTTGTTCATACATATAATTAAATTTGTGATTTACATACTCAATTCAACAAAAAGAATTATGGAACCAACTATGAAGGAGTTGATTAACAAAACACAACTCTCTCCCAAAATAATCCCAACGTCATCATGTTGGTTTAGCGGCTCCACAAAAGAATCTCACTTCTTGTATTCTACTGCTGTCATTCTGCTCCCACGAACAAAGGTTCACAATCATCATAGGTACCAACCACATGATACAAAAATTGCGAGGGGTGAGTTTATTATAAAAGAAATTAATACAAAAATCAAATTAACACAATTAGTTAGAAAACATTAACAAATATCATAAGCTTACAACAACATTCATTAGTCCAACACACACTCAACAAATAGTCATCATCCGTCCATAGTTTCAATCAATCATGCTCAGTATGATGCATGCACCTGACCTCAACTCTCAAATTCAATGTGGTACCATCCACAAGGAAATAACCTAAGCATGTCCACACAACACTCTCACTTAGGAAAACTAGACAGTAAGTGTTAAGGTCACCCTGTCATGCACAGGCAACTCCCCCCCATGGTGATCAGCCTGAGTCTCAAGGGAGTTCCAAACTAAGTGACATGCCCCCAAGTACAAGTATTCCTCCTCATGTGAAACTACAAGTACTTACTAATAAAGTTTATACTATTTCCATGTCATATGAAGTATGAAACATGGGCACCATCAATGCACTGACCGTGGATAATTAAAGATTATAAGCCATCCCCGTCTAGAGATGCTTAAAACTCTTTAACTACTATATTTCCCCCACCAGGGATATCCAACAAGGTCACTGCACCCCCTATGTACATACACAACATACAACGTATGAAACATGGGCATCATCAATGCACTGACCGTGGATAATTAAAGATTCTAAGCCATACCCCTTTGGAGATGCTTAAAACTCTTTAACCACTCTTTTTCCCCCACCAGAGATATCCAACAAGGTCACTGCATCCCCCATGTACATACACAACATACAATGTACAAAACATGGGCACCATTAATGCATTGACTGTGAATAATTAAAGATTCTAAGCCGTCCCCCTCCAGAGATGCTTAAAACTCTTTAATCACTCTATCTCCCCCACCAAGGATATCCAACAAGGTCACTGCACCCCCCATGTACATACACAAGATACATCATCACAGTGCATTTTCAGCATCATCAACATTTCATCTCAATGTCATTATCAACATCAACATTGTCTCATCTCAATGTCATTCTCAACATCAACATCATCTCATCTCAATATCATTCTCAACATCAACATCATCTCATCTCAATGACATTATCAACAACAACATCATCTCATTTTAACATAATCATCAATAACAACATCAACTCATATTAACGTAATCATCAATAACAACATCATCTCATATCAATATTATCATAAACATCAATGTCACCTCATATCAATTAATGTCATCAATAGCAGTATCATCAGTAAGTCACATTCTACATATACATACATATATAGTTCATGCCTGAGATTCACACTTCCCAGGTCTTCAGACAACACAAGTTTAATAAAAACCATAATGTCATTTATCGATAATAGATTTATCACATCCCATTTGTCAAAAACATTGTTTTTCTTGAAAACCAGCATGCAACAGGGACAAACATACATCCCTATAGTTAGGTTCCCTAACCCCAACTATGGTATTAAAAATTGTAAATGATAATAAACTCCCCTCACCTATCGTGAGCTCTTCGTCAGTTCCTCTTTGCGTCGTTCAGAGGTCTCTCTCGTTCATGCTCGTCAGTCTAAACGCAAGGTTCTATATACCAAATTGAAGGAAATTTAGTATAGATTTCAAAAACAAGGTTAATAAAAATATTTAGAGTCATATACCTCTGTCAAAACATAAAAAGGCTGAGGGGTGTTTCGGATTCTACTAAACGGAGACGTCATTTTGAAATTCTGCTCACGCCAATGTGACCGGGGTTCAGTGAAGGTCACAAAAATAACATCAATGCTATAAAAAGATAACTTTAACAATATCTCATTTTCAAGGGTTTTTCAAAGGAAGTGTAAAAACACCCTATTATAGTGTCCAACGCGAGAGATACTAAGAGAAACTCAAACTAACTAGGAGAAAGGCTTAGAAGTCAAGATTACCTCAGAGAAGCTACAAAATGAAGGATTTGGGGGGAATTTTCTCCATCGAAAACTTGAGGAGGATTTTGAGGATTTCTCTGATTACAACGTTCTTCTTGGTGTGGAGGTTCGACGACAAGCAACGACGACTCATGGTGGCCACTGGTGGTCATGGGTTGTAGAGAACAAGGTGTTAGGGTTTGGGTGGGCGTTTGGAGAGGAGGAGAGGGGGAAAAATCATGTTTTTCACGTTGAAGAACGTATTTATAATCTGTATATCTTTCTTAGCAAGCTCGTCTCGCTAAGCGGGAGTCTAATTTTTGCACTTAGCATGACAATTCACGCTGAGCGCAACTCCTTCCGCACTAATTCTCGCTCAGCGCAATTCCCGCTCGGGTTGGAATTGTGCTTAGCGCCCCCTCGCGCTTAGTGAGACATCAAAAGTTGTATTTTCAAAATCCCAACGGTTAGACTGTGGAGAATTGTCTTAGGAACCTCCAGCCAAAATTTGAAGACAATCCAACGGTTAAAGGATTTGGGATTGCGATGTTACTGAAATTGGTTTAGGTAAAATTTGAAATCTCATAATTTTAACTTAGCTCAACAAAACTCCACATAACTCAACATCCACATCAAGAAATTCACACATGACTAATTCAAGTCATACCTCAACTCATTCAAGTTAACCATATAGTCAAATAATACGATAAATACAATTAAACATCGATTTATAATTAGTAATATTTCAGGGTGTTAGATATGGAGCTTAAACGTGATGATGTGAAAACAATATTTTTCATCTTTTCAGAATTTAGTAGTAAAAGTCCAATTGAGTTGAATAAAAATTTTGACTTATCTCCATATTAAATCCTTGTCTTGCTACGTAAACCAAGGAAACCAAGATTTGTTGATGAAATCATTCTTTGATGCATGATAAATTTGTGTTGTCATGTTTTTAATTTATAAAAATCGTACACTAGTTGTTTTTTTTTAAAAAACTTTGTATTATTAGTGCTTCTTTAGTTGTTGATGTTGATGTTTGTTTTATGAATCAATTGAAGTAACAATCGTTGTTACTAGGCGCATGTTGTTTAAACAATTGATGAACATAAAAAAAAGTAATTCAACCACAACATAAACTAAAAAAAAATGTAAAAACAACAAATATTGTGCATAATAATCAAAAGATACTAATAATGATAATAATACAAAAATTCAACCACATATGGCACCCTTCTTGCTACCATCCTTGCTAGTCTTTTTCTTGGGTCTCTGTGCGTCTAAACTGCACCAAGCTCTTAAGCCCTCCTGCAACAATTTTGAAGCTTATTGTATGAGTTGATGATGAGTCATGCCTTCTGCCATAACTCTAAGGTCCAACAAGCTTTACATAGCTTCTGACATTTTTTGGAATTGATCCATCAATAACAATTGCATTGCAATTAATAAC
Source organism: Glycine max (assembly GCF_000004515.6). Lineage (NCBI taxonomy): Eukaryota > Viridiplantae > Streptophyta > Magnoliopsida > Fabales > Fabaceae > Glycine > Glycine max. Next base: position 30,646,584 of record NC_038256.2, on the reverse strand, counting down.
TAGTTTTTCAATGACAATTTAGAAAAAAATTCAACAAAATCCAATTTGCATTACTTGTCAAGAGTAGTCTCCACCTAGTACATAGTCTGCTAGTGGCTACCTGGGCTGTGACTGTACTCTAGTTGGCGATAAGCATATAGGAGCACATGGTGGTTGTCCCTCCTCAGGCGGATTGACATAAGGATGAGAAACCTTGTAAAATCAAGGCTGATAGTCATAGGTGCAAGCACAAGGATCCACAGTTGACACAACATCACCAAGAGGAATAATATGTTGTTGTCACTCCTCCCATACTCGATCACAAAGCTGATATATAGGATTGGGAGGTGGCAGGCGTGGAATCGTCTGGACATGGTCAAACTGCCTCAGCACCTTCTCTTGAGAATAAGGCCTCACATCAATCCTACATATGATAAAGCCTGAGAAAATGGACTATTTTGCGAAAGGTCTCACATCCATGTGGTCCTCATATGGACACCACACGACAACATCTGTAGCTCATTAGCACGCTCGGTACCTCTCAACAACTTTTATCTAGTGGCTACCGAGTCCTCCACTACATAATCCTCTAGCTTTGAGTAGTCAATAGTGGGCAGATGTGCAAGCACCCATGACTGTAAAAAATATTAATTATAGTAATAAAAAAATAAAAATACTAAAATAATTTACTCACCATGAGTAATGCCATATAAACCTCTACATAAAATGTAAAAAACATGATTTCGTTACCTATTTTTCCCAAAACAATGTAAATGAAATCATGATTCCATTGTAGCTATGTCTATAATGGAAGCACGATTTCCCTTGGAAGCGAGTTTGCGAAAAAAAAGGGCACCTCAAAGGAGTAGGGGGCAAGGAGAGGGAGAAGGATTAAGTGTGGTTGGGAAGGAGAGGAGTTGGAGAAGGAAAAGGAAGAAGAGGAAGAGATAAGAGGTTGGGAGGAGGAGAGGAAGAGAGACAATGCTAAGAGGGGGGGGGGGGGGGGGAAGAAAGAAGGAAGGTTTGAGTTTTTGAAATGAGGTTTTCACTCTAATGTAGGGACCAAAAGCAAAATGAGTTAGGACCAATAGTAGTTCTCAAATAAAAAAGATAAACCCAATCCAATTAAATTTAATTAGATTGGGTAGAAAAATAAACAAAACTCAACTCAACCAAGGCCACTTACACCCCTTGTAATCACCCAAGTTTTTGGATTTCGTGATCAAACTTATACCTAAATAGGTTATATTAGATATTTTAATATGTCTAAAGTGTTGTTTTAGACCTCTTTAGCTTTTGAAATTTATTTATTTATAACAAAAAATGTTACGTGAGTAACCTTATGGTGTTGAACAAGGACAAAAAAAGAAGTAAAGAAAGGTTTAAAAAACCCTTAATTATTATGTTTATATTATTTTTTGATTAATCTTATACATTATATTTAAGACTTCATGTTTTTGTACATGCATATATGTTACTTTTTTCTTTTAATTTGTTTTTGTAGTTCTTCTACTATAATGATGACGTTGCGTTGTCGTTAATGTGATATTTTTTTGATGTGGTAATGATGACAACATTTTTATTGATGTGACACATGTTGATGCTAGTAACTTAACAAATGTTTTTAATAGTTTGATGGAAGATAATAAAAGATTTTTTTATTGTAAAAAAATTTTGGTTTTGAAAAGAAAAAATATACAAACAAAAAATGAAAAAAAAACATTGAATCACATAAATGAAAAATTTAATTAAAGCCATAATAAAATAGATAAAGGGAATAGAAGACTGTTTTGGTTTTCATATTTTTCTGGATGATTTTACCCTTTAACTAATTTAATGGTGACTATACACCTTTTGTAGAAAGTAAAATAAAAGGAAAAGTCACATGAAGAAAATTGGTAATCTAAGAGCATGTCCAACCGGTGATGCTTTGTTGGTTTCAAAGTGTAAGAAACCGTTTCTTAGAAGAAACTCTCCATGGGAAAGTATCTACGTGACATACGAGTTGTTTTACCATAAATTCGGGTTTCTAATATAAGAAACCGTTTTTCCAAATAATTTATTATTTTTCCGAACATCACCAATTGAAATCAGAAGCCAACCAAACACCAACATCAACTAGTGTAACCACAAGCAAAATGAAGAAGAATAATGAATCAGAACACTAGGGAAAATAGGGAACAGAGCAAAATGAAGGTGAAAATCAAGAAAATCATTGCAAAATCCCAAATCCCAACTCAGAGTAGAAGAAATACCACATGCAACACAAATGGGAAAAGGGAAGAAGGAGAAATACCACAAGTGCATATCGTTGTTGCCTCCGTGATGTTTGATGCTGGCAAGGTGATAAGCGTCCTTGGCTCCAAAGATGAGAGATTGATTTGAACAAAAGAAAAGGAGACAGAGAGGGGCCCTGGATCCACAATTACCGGTGATGAACAATGCTGGTGTAGTGTGGTGTAAGGGGTGATTGAGAAAAGAGAAAAGGGTTGGTGGGGAAGCGTTAAATTGAGAAGAGAGAAGGGTTGGTGGAGATCGATTTAGATGTTGAAGAAAAGAGAAGGTTCTAGAGAAATTGAGAAAAGAGAGAAGGTCATGGAGAAATTGAGAAAAGAGAGAAAAGATAGAAGAGGAAGTGTGAAAGCCCAAAGAGAGAAAACATTTGGGAGAGAAAGAATCTCATCGATCCTTCTTTTTTGCTCTCTCTCCCCCTGTCATTTCGATGAGTTCCTTCCCATGCCACATCTCCTACCACCTCAATGCTGCCCAATCAGATTATTGTCGTCGATGGTCATCCTGAGCTCTTTGTGCGGTCGAAGTTGCGATCTACTCATGATGGGTGCTAGTGAGTCATGAAGGATGAAAGAGATGACAATAGGTGTTGGTGATTTGCTGGTTCGATGTTCATGAAGTGAGAGAATAAGAAAGAAGGGATTAGTCATGAGAGAAAGAATTTGGGTATATTGAACCACGTCTTACTGTAATGCTAGGTCAAAAAGATGCTGTGCGGAAACCATGTTAGTGCGTCGGAAGGTTTCTACAACTAAGGAGAAGAATGTGGGTACTACAATGGAGGAGAAATGCAAGGAGGAAAATTGTGGTGCTTCTATGCACAAAAATGTGACTTGGTCCTAGATCTAGATCTGATTTACAAATTTGGGTAACACAACTCGCAGTTGAGATTGCCATCTACAATGGAGATGTCGGCACAGTTGAGGAGCGTTGAGTTGTGCGCTTGAGGTTGCCACTGCTATAAAGGGCAATGACTCTCACTGACGATTTTGGGTTTACTTCAAATCTATGTTAAGATCTGTATTTCTTGTATAGACTTTGTGCATTTTTGTTTCTTTTTTAATTTGTTTGAATTTATTATTAAAATATTTGTAGGAATTTGAAATTGAATATATTGAACTTAATTTGGTGTTGTTGAGCTTGATCTTGGGCTTGAATCTGAAAATTTTGTGTGTTTAGCATGATAGAGAAGTTCTAGAAAAGAGAAGACATATATTTTTTTTATATTTATTAATTATTGATAATTATGTCATTACACATGGCTTATACATTTAATCTCATGTGATACAACGACAACTCACGTGTTAGACTAACTAAGAAACACATAAATCATTACTAGATCATGTTAAAAATTAAATTCAAATAGATGTTTAAATTATTGTGGTCACACCAAGATAGAGGAATGTGTTGAAAGTCCCATATAGTGCGTGTTAGTCATCTTATACGACTAAATTTTGTATAGAAAACATTTTCCAAAACTTGTATAGTTCCCCCAATTTATGGTTATTTTGTAGTGATTTTGTAAATAAATCTTGTTTTATGGTTAAAGCTGTCTCTAGAATATTTCCATTGAATTTAATGATGAAATATGTGCAATTTCAGGTGAAAAAGAGGCTAAGTCATGATGTGGTAAAAGTGACAGTTGAGCTTAGCTCATCAGTGGGCTAAACGCAGCTTCAACGTGGTTAGCACAACAGAAGAATTTGGCAGAGCATCAATATCAAGGACGCACGCTAAGCGCGAGATTAGTGTGCTAAGCGCATCAGTTGTCTTCAGCCAGGCTCAGCGCACGACTGGCGCTAAGCTCAAATCCACTTACTCGCGCTAAGCGTGAGGGTGGCGCTAAGTGCAACGTCATGAATTTAGAGCCTATTTAAAGCATGTCTTGTGTAGAATTAGGGTACAATAGGTACAACTTTTACGACAGAGTTTTACACAGTGCTTATTTCGGGAAAAGAGCTCTGGAGGCAGCAAGAGGAGCAACTTTTGTAGAGATACCTAGGTTTTTTCATCTCATTAATGCTAGGGGTTTTTCTGTAATGGGTTGCTAAACACCCTAATTGGGTATTTCTAACAAATTGCTGATGTAATTATTTTAATATCTAATTGATTGTGTTTCTTGTGTTCAATGCTTCTTTCAGTGCTTAAATTCTGTATGCTCTTGGTCTAATCAACCATTTGTGTGCCTGGTTAGGTGACTTTAGCATTGGGAAATGTATTGTTGCCTTAGAACTTGAATGAAGCAGAATTGAAACTTAGTCTTAAATGAGAGATCTGCAGATTAAGTTTTGGTTTTAAATATGCTGTTACAATTGGTCTAAGTCTAGTCCAACAAGAGGGATTTGAGGAAAAAGCTTAGGCTAAATTAGTCTAAACTTTCGTAAGCTATTTAAGCTAAGTATAGTCCAACAAGAGGGATTTGAGGATAAAGCTTAGTTTAAGTTAGTCTATGATGCAAGCTCCATTGGAGCTTGTAGGCCTAGGATCTTCTTCATCAATGGATTCCTTTGCTTCTTGGAAGATAAATGGCAGCGGAATGGAGAAGGAAGAGAGAGAGGAGACGCCACTTCAAGGAGAAGATGAGTCTAGAAGAAGCTCACCACCATAGGAGGCCATGGATAAGAGCTTGGAGGAAGAAGGAGATGAATGAAGGGAGAGGGAGAGAAGAGCACGAAATTTTGTGCTCAAAAGGAGCTCTGAAATCTGAAATTAATATTCAAATGATCAAAGTTGAAAAAAATACACACACATGACCTCTATTTATAGCCTAAGTGTCACACAAAATTGGAGGGAAATTCAAATTTCACTTGAATTTGAAATTGAATTTGTGGAGCCAAACTTTGGAGCCAAAATTTCACTAATTATGATTAGTGAATTTTAGTTATGGTTCAGCCCACTAATCCAAGATCAATTCCAAGATTCTCCACTAAGTGTGCTTAGGTGTCATGAGGCATGAAAAGCATGAAGGACATGCACAAAGTGTGACTATATGATGTGGCAATGGGGTGTAGTAAGCAAATGCTCACCTCCCCCTCTAAAATTTAATTGGATTGGGCTTCTACCAATTCAATTAAATTTATTTCCAGCCACACACATCAAATATCCACTTAGTGCATGTGAAATTACAAAACTACCCCTAATACAAAAACTAGTCTAGGTGCCCAAAAATACACGGGCTGAAAAATCCTATATTTCTAGGGTACCCTACCTACAATATGGAGCCCTATATACAAGGACCAAATATAATGACATCCTAGTCTAATATGTACAAAGATAATTGGACCCAACCTTGGCCCATGGGCTCAGAAATCTACCCTAAGGTTCATGAGAACCCTAGGGCCTTCTTCAGCAGCTCTAGCCCAATCTTCTTGGAGCCTCTTGCTCATGGTTCTAGTGATTGGTCCCTTCCTAGGGAGGATTGCATCAGTCTAAACCTAGGAGGGCTGTCTAAATTAAGCCTAGTCCAACAAGACGGATATGAGGACGAAGCTTGGATTGATTCAGTCTAACTAGGGATCGAGGTTTAGTAATTTAGGCTACAACATAGAACACAAAAGCATGATTGATTAGAGAAACATCTTTATATACATCAGCTTGTCTGTTAGAAAGACCCAACATCTTTACCTATTGCTGTCAATCTTACTTACTTGCATTTTTACTGTTTTTAGCCTAGACTTAGTTTAATTCTGTTCCAAATCATCAATTATCAATATTTCTTTTAACAATGCCTTATTCCTAAATTTAACCCTGTCTAAGACTAGTTCCCTGAGTTCGATACTTGGATTCATCTGTTTTAATTTTAAATACTTGACGATCCGGTGCGCTTTCTGGAAAACTGGATTTCCCTTGAACATATTTGTATAAAGAAAAAGTGGACCAAAAAGTAACTGCAGGGAAAATCCAACAGTGGGTAGCCACGAGGAAAATGAGGCATGATGAAGTGCCGCATCGAATAAAGATAGTGCTAAGATAAACTATATAAGTAGGGATTAATTCTCGCCTTATAAGCAGGTTTTGTAGGGTTGAGTTAAGCCCAAACCCACTTTTTGACACGGTATATAAAACACCCTCGAGTATATATATATATATATATATATATATATATATATATATATATATATATATATATATATAATATTACTCAACCATTCAATTAGACCTCTTAGTGTGAATCAATTAAATGACTGAATCACATTCCATTAATTAATTCATCAATATGTTAATTGTTACCCATTGAACTAGCTTACGAAACAATTTATAACAACTAAAGCATGCTAATTCTAACTTATGAAAATAAGATATAAAATACTTAATTGAGCATGTGCAATCACAGGCCTAGTTATAAACAGAAGTTTGCAGTGTTGTTGGTGAAGGACCCTCACCAAAGGTTCCGCATGGTCGCAAATCTCGCCAAACACAGACATGTAGCAGGGGTTTTTTCTTCTTCTTTTTCTCATGCTACTTCCTCCTATTTCAAATATAAGAAAATTTCAATTAACTTTCCATTATTTAATGTTATTATATCTAAAATACCCTACATTAATTGAAGTTTTAGGTTCAACAATTATTTTTTAATTTCTAATAACAAGTTTCAATGAAGTGTAAGTTGAAAAAAAAGTTAAATATGATTAACTAATATTCTTAATTATCCTGAAACAACTTTTCTTCTTTGGTATTTGAGACTGGAGGAAGTATTTCCCTTTTCCTTCCCTTTGTTAGAACTTGCAATGGTGATGTCTGAAAATTGAAACCAGCATTGCAGCTCAATTTTAGCTTTTAATACGAAGAATCCAACAACTTCGAGTGAGTCTCCTTCATCACCACTTTTATTGGTACCATACACTCCATTACCTCCTGCTAGAACCTCCTCTTCCAAATCTTATATTGCAATTGATACAAGAGATGTAGAAGAATGCATTAGGAGTGATATTGCTCGAATTGTGAAGGACCAGGACTTAATGCATGTGAAATTACAAAACTACCCCTAATACAAAAACTAGTTTAGGTGCCCTAAAATACAAGGACTGAAAAATCATACATTTTTAGGATACCGTACCTACATTATGGAGTCCTAAATACAAGGTTAAAAAAATAATGAAATCTTAATCTAATATGTACAAAGATAAGTGGACTCATACTTAGCCCATGGGCCCGAAATTCGCCCTAAGGCTCATGAGAACCCTAAGACCTTCTCTTGCATCTCTGACCCAATCTTCTTGGAGTCTTCTATCCAATTCCCTTTGGGGGGTAGGATTGCATCAACTTCCATCCAAAAGACAAACTTCTCATGATACAGTTCTTGCAAGAGAAAGGTAAGGTGGTTGCATTCATTGGAACAAGGTTGATTACTAGTTATATTTCAATTCTAAAGGTAGCTGATGTGGGGATAGTTCTTGATTCTGTGAGCAGGATAGTGGACAGAGATAGTTCTGACATAACTATCAAACGTTTCAATGCATTGGAACCAATTCTGATGGCTGGCAGAAGTAAATACCACAATATTCAAAACTTCATTCAACTTCATCTGACATTTACCATATCAGGGTTAGTCATAACATTGATTACAACAATATGTACTGGAGATTTCCCCCTTGCACAATTCCAGTTGATTTGGGTGAATGTTTTGGTGTGCATTCTGGGTGGTCTAATGATGGTAATGAAGTTAACCCACGAGGAACAGCTTGCCAAGCAACAATCTGCTCATAGGAACCATCCAATTATAACCACAGAAATTTGGAAAAGCATTGTTATTCAGGTTTTATATCAGGCTTCTGTGTCGATGATACTTGAGTTTGGGGGACATGTCACAGCTGACAGATTGTGCCTGCTTTTCAATCTGCTCAACATCATGCAGTTGTTGAAAAAGGAAGTTTTGAAGGTGGTTGTTCAGAGCTTCTGTTTCTTGGGGGCTTTAGGTGGTTGTTTTCTTATGCAAGTGCTGCTGATTGAGTATGCTAAAGGCCGAGCAGATTGCATGCGGCTGAATGCTACGAGATAGGCTATCTGTGCCTTTATTAGTGCTATTTCATTGGTATTTGAATGGGCCTTGAAGATTTTTCTACCACTTATTCTTTGTCCCATCACCAATTATGCTTCATAATCAATTACTTCACCACCAACTATGTTTCTGATGCTCTCTGTAGGACTAATTTTTATCCAAATAGGCACTGGAGCATGACGATTCGCTAGTGCATGATGTTGCTACATTAACTTGTATCTGAGCATTTGTGCTAGGTAGCACCTTTGACCTTTCTTTATAATCAGTTTCCATGTAGATTGTAGAATTATCATTTGCTTTTACTACCTATGCATGTACATAAGCCTCATCCTGCGCATCACTTAACAAGTTTGCATTAACAAGTCTTGTGATAATAATAACATAAGAGTGAAGCACCAAGTGAATATGGAAGCTGTAATGTTGATTAAGATGAGACATTAATTGAAAATAAGATCAAGTTAAAAATGGTTACCCAAAAAACACGTTATAAAATTTAATAATCTCTAAAAAAATTAATTAAAATCTTAAATAAAAAATCTCTGAGATCATTATTGGAAGCGTAGGAAAGAAATCAGATGATTTGCACCATATCAGATCCACTTGCCCTGATCTAATGCGCACAAATTAAACTCATATCTGCTACTTGTTTTTCTGACTGTAATCTACTACTTATTTTAAATCTCTTAAAACATGTTTGTACCAAAAAAAAAGTAGTTGTACCAAAAAACAATCTCTTAAAACATATTGATATATAAACACTCGAAGGTAAGCTAAATCAAGTAATGTGGAATATGAACCTTTTGAAATACTCCAAAAACACAATACAATGTAGGAGTTTCTTTTATGAAATCATTCCTTCAAAACCTTTTTTCAGTCTCTGATTGAAAAATGTAGAAACTATACATTTTTTTTTCAGAATAAAAAAATGCTACCAACCAAATTTCATACATTAAATCAGAAATTTAAAAATTTATATATTCAAAGAGAATAAAAAAAATTAAACATTTTAGGAAAAGAAGATAGAAAAAAAGAAAAAAGTAAATTAAATAACTGTAAAAAAGATACATTTGGTAAAGAAGGAATTTACGGGGACTAAAAAAAATTATGTAAACTAAAAGTGAAAAAGAAAACAGAAACTAAAAAAAACTTATAGGGATGAAAAAAGAAAATAAAACTTAAAAGATGAAAATAAAAAAATACAAGAACTAAAAGAAAAAAAGTGAGATATTTATAGACAAATAAATATTTAAGTCTTAAATATTATGTACAAATTTAATTTAAAATTAAAATAAAATAAAATAAGTAAAAATGAATTAAGAGATTTTCGTATGCTATCCTTAGTCTTACATGTTCTCTACGGTGACTCACACATCATGTACAAGATGACTAATATTCAATTTGATTTTCAAATTGGTTTGTTACTGTCCTTATTTATATACAGGGTCAAATATGCATATTAGTGATTTTCATCTCAAGGTAATTGGTGTTTGCCCAAATAGAATATGATATCTTGATTGTTTATATGTTTCCTTATCTACCCATGTCAAAGCCTCCATTTCTTGCCTTGATGTCTCCCATGGTTAATATCTTATATCTTTAATTTCACCTGATCCTTTCCAATCCCTCACCTTTACTTGGTGGGCATCCAGTGGAAATGCAACAAAATTTTTAAAACATGATTTTATTATAATATTATAATTAGTTAAAATTTATTAAAAATTATAAAATTAAGATAAAGACTTGTTAAATAAGAAGTGAGACTAATAAAATTTTATGCTTTTTAATAATTTCAGTCAATGATGAAAATAAATATTTAAAAATTTGTGTTAAAAAATATGTTAGCGACATTTCTTTTTATAATATATAATTGATAATAGACTATATGAGATGAGATGCATCGCCTGAGATTGTTGCATTAGGTTTTTTGCTCCCAGTTTTTTCTTTTTATCTCTTGTGATACATTTTTCATAAATAAAACAGAAATCCAAAATCAAAATGGCACATGACAACCAATCAGGTTTTTATATCTTTTTCTCTGTGGTCATTTTTTATCAACTGTTTGAAGGCACCTTTGTCGATGCTCCAAATCATTTGAGTCGGTAGTATGAAACTATTCGCCTATATTGTGTAATGTGATATTGATAAACTAAAGCAACTACTAGTGCTTATTCATGATTTAAAAAATGTGCATATTGATGTGATCATCTAAGGTTGTTTTAATCTAGAATGGAATAGTTTAGCAAATTTTATTAGCTATAATTACCTAAAAACTGTCTTCATAATGAAATATTAGACATATTTTATTAGCTATAATTAGCTTCGGAGGAACAATTGTGTTTATTTTATTAGCTAAAATTTACTTATAAGTTAGCTCCAAGATGAAACAATTGGACAAGTTTTACTTATTAGCTATATACTATCAAAAAAATTAACTACTACTCTTAACTAAGAAATAGTTGTAGAATTGGTATAAACATATGATAATTTTAGCTATAATTTAGTTATAAAATTATTGTATAATAGCCACTACTACAATAAAGCTTTTTTATGACACACTAACTATGAGGGTTAACATGCAAAACGTCGTTGAAGGATTCGCGATGGCATTCTAGTAATTTTTACAAAAGTATACAACGACGGTTATTTAATAACTGCCTTCAATAACGAATTTACGGAGTACAATGACGGGTTGACAAAGATCGCCATAGTTGATATGGTAATACAAAAACGGTTGTTTCATATTGACCGTCTTTGACGCTTTTCGAAAGTACTAATGGTAGCTACATTTTGAAAGAAAAGAAAACCATGGCTTGTTCCATTTCTCATCTTCTTCCCTCACTCCCACAAAAATTAGTTTCGACTTCCGAGCAAAAAAACGAGTGCTCACATGGTGATGGAGCTCACAACTGACCAAAACGGTGCTGCTTACCAACACTCACTTCCCGTTCCCGAGGACAAAGTTCTTGTCCCTGGTACGCTCCCTCCCTCACACTCTCTCTACTCTATAAACTCTCATTTCTCACCTTAATCTTTCTTAAGTCACTCTAATGTTGCTTCTAGTCGAGGTAACCCTAAAACCTTCAAGCACAACTAAAATCGACGATGTTGGTTCCGCCGTTGAGGGGTAACCCCTTTCTCTTCTTCGCCAAATTGGAAATTAAATGTTTTTTTGCCTCAAATTGTAATTATCTACGTCTTCTCTGATTCTTTAAATGTATTTCTTTTGTAGATGAAGGGATGCACAATGATAATGTTCTTTTGTTCTAGCAAGTCAAGCCTGTTGTACATGCCTTTCAGGTGATATTGCTGACTTGATTTTATTGCCTTTGTATAGGCCTCAGTCTTTATTTTCCTTGGTTACCATATTCTTTTTGGCCTAATATGTTCATTGAATATATGATCTAATGAGTATGTAAAAATATAGATTTAGCTCTTCTAAAGTGAGGAGGGTTCACTTTAGTTAGAAATTAAAGTACAGTTTTAAGTTTTAACTATTCTTTGGAATGTGCAGCTCTGATGTTAATATTTCTTTGTCTGAATTTTGCTTTGTTAGCTTAGTGAGGAAGGGCCATGTGAGGATATAAGCTCTGATGACCAATCTTCCAGCTTCAATGAATGGATTCTTCCTGCAAAAGAATTTGATGGCCTGTGGGAAAGGTTTTTACTTTATAGTAGTTTATGCTTTTCCTTATCTAATTCTATACTGTTGTTATTTTTCTAATGATTAACTATAAAATTCTAAATCATTTACCATGCATTATCAACCATTGTGTTTGTAGCTTTATATAAGAATCTGCTCTAAAGCAACAGTTATTACGATATGCAGCAAGTGCTTTGCTCTTTACTAAAAAGGGGTTGATCCATCCCTTGTTTCATGGAATCGGTAGGAACTCGAAATATTTATTTAGTTATGGTTTTCAGTTCTGAAATTGTTTTACAATTGCATGCATGATCTAATGTTCATGTCCATGTTCTTGTCTGGAAGACAAGATGCATAATGGTTCTTCATTATATACTAAGCAACTTATCATAACTGATGATTGAGCTTGACATTTGTTTAGAGACTTGCTTTAAATTCCTTGAAGATAAATAATTTACAGTGTATGGAACTATGATAAACAAAAGTTTATTGTCAAAATCTTTATTGAATTTTTTGCAAACATTAGAAAATAACAAAAGAACTGAAGCAAAGGAAGGTGAACAAGAACATTCTGATGGTCGACCTATAGCTCTTGCTCTTTTTAGACTTTGATGGCTGAAAGTGAATAATTTAGAACTTAATGATATCATTTAGGCTATTTTCTATAAGGAAAAGTTAAACAAAAGCATGTTTCTTATCTTCTTTTTAAATCAATTTTAATGTTGTTTAATTAAAATGGCTTGGAGAAGCAATAATGGGAAGTTAAACTATAAACTTCTCAGGGCAAAGTAGTATTGTTTGTGTGATGATGAGTAATAGAAGATTCTTGGTTATGGCATAGAAGAATTACCCATATAAACATGTAAAATTTAAATAAACTAATTTCTAAGGATTTAGTTATTGGTTTACCAAAACTTAAATTTGAAAAAGATAAATTATGTGATGCTTGTCAAAAAGGTAAACAAGTAAGGGTTTCCTTCAAATCAAAGAATATTGTGTCTACAACTCAACCCTTATAACTTTTGCATATGGATCTTTTTGGCCCTCTAGAACTATGAGTTTTGGAGGAAAGTACTATGCTCTTGTTATAGTTGATGATTACTCAAGATTCACATGGACATTATTTCTCACTCATAAAAGAGATGATTTTCATGCTTTCAAGAAACTTGCTAAAATCCTTCAAAATAAGAAAAATCTCAAAATTGCATCTATTAGGAGTGATCATGGAGGAGAATTTGAAAATAAGGATTTTGAATCATTTTGTGATGAAAATGGTATTGAACACAATTTTTCTGCACCTAGAACCCCTCAACAAAATAGAGTAGATGAGAGGAAAAATAGATCTTTAGAAGAGATAACCAGAACTTTGCTTAATGATACAATCCTTCCTAAATATTTTGGGCCGAAGCTGTAAATACTGCATGCTATATAATGAATAGAACTTTAATTAGACCAATCTTGAAGAAAACTCCATATGAATTGTATAACGGAAGAAAACTGAACATTTCTCATCTTCATGTGTTTGGATGTAAGTGTTTTGTGCTAAACAACGACAAAAACAACTTAGGTAAGTTTGATGCAAAATCTAATGAAGGTATATTCCTTGGCTATTCCTTGAACAGTAAAGCATTTAGAATTTATAACAAAAGAACTGTCATCATTGAAGAATCTATCCATGTTGCTTTTGATGAAACTAACCCAATTTGGCCAAGAAAGGAAACTCTAGATGGTATTTCAGATTCTTTAGAAGGTATGCATATTCATGGTGAAGAGCACAAAGGCAAAGGAAAGGGAAAAGATGAAGATTTTCAAATTGATGAAACAAAAACAAGTACAGATCTTCCAAGAGAATGGAGAACTTCAAGATACCATCCTCTTGATAACATCATCGGTGACATATCTAAAGGGGTAAAACCTAGACACTCTCTCAAAGATGTTTGCAATAATATGGATTTTGTTTCTTTAATTGAACCTAAAAATTTAAAAGAAGCCATAATTGATGAACATTGGATTATAGCTATCCAAGAAGAGTTAAATCAGTTTGAAAGAAATAAAGTTTGGGAATTAGTTGACAAACCTGATAATCATCCAGTTATAGGAATTAAATGTGTATTCAGAAACAAATTGGATGAACATGGAATAGTAATTAGAAATAAGGCTAGGCTAGTAGCCAAAGGATACAATCAAGAAGAAGGAATAGATTATGAGGAAACCTATGCTCTAGTAGCCAGATTAGAAGCCATTAGAATGTTATTAGCTTTTGCATCCATAATGGACTTTAAACTCTATCAAATGGATGTTAAAAGTGCCTTTTTAAATAGTGTTATCCAAGAAGAAGTATATGTGGATCAGCCTCCTGGTTTTGAAAACTCGGAAAATCCCAATCATGTCTTTAAATTGAAAAAGACTTTATATGGTTTAAAACAAGCCCCAAGGGCTTGGTATGAACATCTGAGTAAATTTCCTTTAGAAAATGGTTTTTCAAGAGGAAAGGTTGATACCACCATTTTTATTAAAATAAAATTGAATGATATACTCTTAGTACAAATATATGTTGATGATATCATTTTTGGGTCAACTAATGATTCTCTTTGCAAAGAATTCTCTCAAGATATGCAAAATGAATTTGAAATGTCAATGAAGGGGGAGTTAAACTTTTTTCTTGGACTGCAGATAAAGAAAACGAAGAATGAAATATTTATCAGTCAATCAAAATATTGCAAAGTCCTAATTCACAGGTTTGGGATGGAAAATGCTAAACACGTGGCTACTCCTATGAGTACTGCTTGCTATCTAGATAAAGATGAAATCGGTCAGTCAATAGACATAAAGAAATATAGAGGTATGATCGGATCTCTTCTTTATTTATCTGCAAGTAGACCTGATATAATGTTTAATGTTTGTATGTGTGTAAGATTTCAAACAAATCCTAAAGAATCTCACCTTAGTGCAGTTAAAAGAATCATGAGATACTTATTAGGCACTATCAATCTAGGATTATGGTATCCTAAGAATTCCTTTTATAATCTAATAGGATATTCTGATTCTGATTTTTCCGGATGCAAAACTGATAGAAAGAGCACTAGTGGAACCTGTCATTTTATTGGCTCTGCTATAGTATCACGACATAGTAAAAAACAGAATAATGTTGCTTTATCCATTGCTGAGGCGGAATGTATTTATGCTAAAATTTATTGTGCACAAATACTTTGGATGAAACAACAACTTTCTGACTATGGATTAATTCTTGATCATATTTCCCTTCGATGTGATAACACGAGTGCAATCAATCTATCTAAAAATCCTATTCTGCACTCGAGAACCAAACATATTGAAACAATGTGTTACTAGATTCAATTAGGCTTGAATTAATTATTAATGAGCCTTGACTAATTAAAACCTTATCCTTCTTAATGTTACTAGATTCAATTAGGCTTTACTACTAAGTTATTAGAAAGTAAAGAACAAAAGCAATAACTTAGACAAAAGTAAAGTGGAAATTAAAAAGTGTAGGGAAGAAGAAGACAAACACAAGATTTATACTGGTTCGACAACAACCCGTGCCTACATCCAGTCCCCAAGCAACCACCGGTTTTTGAGATTTCCAATAACCTTGTAAAATCCTTTACAAGCAAAGATCCACAAGGGATGTACCCTCCCTTGTTCTCTTTGAACAACCAAGTGGATGTACGCTTCACTTGAACTGATCCACAAGAGATGTACCCTCTCTTGTTCTCAGTATCACAACCCAAGTAGATGTACGCTCTACTTGTACCACAAAGGATGTACGCTCCAATGTGTTAAGACAAAGAATTATTAGGTGGTTAGTCCCTTGAATCTTTGTAAGGGGAAACAAAAGATATCTCAAGCGGTTAGTCCTTTGAAATCTTTTGTTTAAAGGGAAAGGGAAAAAAATATCTCAGGCAGTTAGTCCTTTGAAATCTTTTGTAAGAAACAGAAGATATCTCAAGCAGTTAGTCCTTTGAAATCTTTTGTCAAGAGGGAGAAGGGAAGAAACAAAAGAATTCTCACACGATTAGTCCTTTGAATCTTTTGACAAGAGAGAAGGAATGGAAAAAAAGAATAGCACAAGTTTTTGGTCAATGAACTTTTCTTGAAAGAGAAAGTATTGAACAAAAACTTTTAGAAAGATGAAGGAAATCTATTATGCATGAAAGGAATCAGTCTTTTAAATTTGTGCCATGGTCACATATTTATAATCATTTGATGACTCAAATTAAAGTTTGTGACTTTTGACAATTTCTTTAAAACTAGTCACTTTAAGAGTTGTGAATTTTGTGAAAACTAGTCACTTAAAAAGTTGTGACTTTTGAAAAAATCTTCAGAAACAAGTCACTTTAAGAATTGTGACTTTTGGAAATTTATTTTTTGAAATTAGTCACTGGTAGTCGATTACCATCAAGGTGTAATCGATTGCATATCAACAGATGTGACTCTTCATGTTTAAATTTGAAAATCAAAACGTTTAGAAACACTGGTAATCAATTACAAATATTGTGTAATTGATTACACAAGTTTGAAATGATTTGAAAATGTTTTATCACAAGTTGTGACCCTTGAAATTTGAAATCTAACGTTTTAAAACATTGGTAATTGATTACATGATTATGGTAATCGATTACAGTTTTGAAAACAAAGTTGGCTACTGGTAATCGATTACTACCTTCTATCTAGTAATTGATTACCAGAGAGTAAAACTCTTTGGTAAAAGATTTTTCTTTTTGAAAAATTCTTGTGCTATTCAATGTTTTGAAAAACTCTTTTAATACTTATCTTGATTGAGTCTTTTCTTGATTCTTGAATCTTGAGTCTTGATTCTTTACTTGAATCTTGAATCTTGATCTTGATTATTCTTGAATCTTGAATCTTGATCTTGATTATTCTTGAATCTTGAATCTTGATCTTGATTCTTGAAACTTGCTTGACTCTTGATTCTTTGGCATCATCAAAATAATCTTGGAAGACATTGCTTCCACAAAAAACAAAATAATGTTGCTTTATCCACTGTTGAGGTGGAATATATTTCTGCTGGAAGTTATTATGCACAAATACTTTGGATGAAACAACAACTTTCTGACTATGGATTAATTCTTGATCATATTCCCATTCGATGTGATAACACGAGTGCAATCAATCTATCTAAAAATCCTATTCTGCACTCGAGAACCAAACATATTGAAATTAGACATCATTTCTTGAGAGATCATGTTCAAAAAGGGGATTGTGTACTAGAATTTGTTGACACAAAGAATCAGTTAGCTGATATCTTTACAAAACCTCTCCCTAAAGAAATTTTCTTTGCGATTAGAAGAGAATTAGAACTCTTAGATATAAATAACTTAGATAAATAGCTATTTTGTTTGTCTATTTTTTTTTATTTTTCTTATGATTGTTAACTTTTGATTGAGTTTTGATTATTGTTTTTGGTTGAGTTTTGATTGTCATTGATGATTGTGTTTAATAGTTATGATTATTATTGATTGCTTTTTGATGATTGTTTTTGATTGAGTTTTTTATTATTGTTTTTGCTTGAGTTTTGATTGTCTTTGATGATTGTGTTTGATAGTTATGATGATTATTGATTGCTTTTGATGATTGTTTTTTATTGAGTTTTGATTGTCTTTGATGATTGTGTTTGAAAGTTATGATGATTGTTGATTGCTTTTGATGATTGTTTTTTATTATTATATATTTTGCTTACTTATATTGAATGTGTACTTTTGTGGGTGTAAAATAGTTAGTTTTAATGCTTATTTTACTTGAAAATCCATGTTTTAGGGTCTGGTAATCAATTACCACCCCCTGTAATCAATTGTCATAGAACACGCCCCTGTAATTGATTACAATAGGTTGTAATTGATTACTAGAGGGGTTTTGGCAGCTACAGGATAAGCTTGTAGTCGATTACCATGAGCTGTAATCGATTACAACTCGTCCTTGACTATAAATACTGCATTTTCTCTCTCCTTGCACAGACCCTCTTCTTCCTCATTCTCCTTGACGGTGTCCTCCATTTCCAAAACTTCAAATCTTCATATCTTTCTCGTTTCTTGTCCAAATCACTTCAAGCAAAGTTCAAATTTCATCTTTTTCAATTCTCTACAAACCCTACTAATCAGAATCTGCAGAAACAGTCTCAAATGGAAGAACCATCAAAGAAGAGAAATGGATCATCCTCCACAACCACCGCTGCAAGACAACGCCGCCACAACACATCCGATGACCCACCAGCACCACCTAATCTTTCTTTTTCTTCTCCACGGTCATTAACTCTATTTTCTTCAGATGAACAACATCAAAGGTACTATTCCTTATTCTCAAATCGTGTCATTCTCGATGCTAAATATCTAGACATAGAATTCTTTGATGGGGAAAACTTTGATTGTTATCAGGTTTTTCAAAATTCTGAGTTAATTGATTTTATGTCTCTGAAATTGTCGTTCTATCTTAAATTAGTTCGAGTCTTTATAATAATCTACAAATTCGAGATGGTGTCATTTTCTCTGAGGTGCATAAAATACCCATTGTTGTTGATCAATCTTTGTTTTATTCTTTGACAAAACTGAGTAGTCAGGGTGTTCCTTTTGAGGGCACTTTGGTTAATGATTGGAAGCATATCTATTCTAGTCATGATGCACGTAAAATGGTCTGTAATGACCATGCTGATATGACCGGTAGATTGCCTGGCTCATTCACCTTTGAATGTCGCATTATGCATTATATTATTTGTCGAGTTTTGCTTCCCCGTTCCACAAATCTTGCTCAGGTACCGTATAAAAGTGCCGATGAATGGCTTCTTGGTGGAACTGAAGTGCCGATGAATCGTGTTGGAGTTTGAAACATTGAGAGAAATGGGTGCGGAAAATGGGTGGCTACGGAATAAGCTGTTATTAGAGTTGGAGGTGAAAATTAAAGCGCTACGACGTATTGTTGCAACTGTGCCTCTGCCAAGCAAAGCCATTCTCTTCTATTCTATTCTCAGAGACTTGTGCAAGAAAAAAGTCTCACTTGATCACTCACTTTACTCGTGTTGGAAAGCCTTCTAGAATATTTGGATGGCAAATTGGCTTGCATAACGTAACTCTTCAAATACAACAACTTTTATACCAAAATATAAAAAAGTAAGATTTAATTACTCATGTGGTCTGTAGTTTTCCTTCTTAATTTTATAGTTTTAAAATGATTTTTTTATATTTTTTATAATTTATATTTTAATTCTATTTTAGTTTTTGTACTTTAATTTTTTTTAGTCCATATAATTTGAAAGTGGTTTTTTTATTCCTATACTTTATACAGTTAAAACTCTATAAATTAATAATGTCAGAACCGGAGAAATTTATTAATTTAGAGAGTTATTAATTTATCGATAATATATGGTACCTGAGCAAGATTCAAAGTGGTTTTTTTTAGTCCATATAATTTGAAAGTGGTTTTTTTATTCCTATGCTGAGGAAGATTTAATTCTGCTATGGGCTCTTCAAACCGGTCGCCAAATTGACTGGGCCCATCTTGTCAGGTACCGTATGCATAAAGTATTACGGGCCAATGCACCTCTTCCTTATCCTCATCTTGTCACTCTATTTCTTCAGCATTTTAATGTTCCTTTAGAGGATGAACCATTTGTTAAGGTCAAACGTTCATTTACTATTGGTGCTGGTGCTGTTGCCTCCTTTAGATATCGTAAGGATATGGATGGCTAATGGGTATGTAAACAAGACCTTCCACCTCCAATTCCTGATAAACGCACACCCTCCCTACCACCACAACGGGATTCCTCCTCTTCCTTACTAAATGACGTTGTCACTGAGCTTAGGGATCTTCGAGCTTTCATTGGCGATCATTTCGATGCTATGGACTCATGCATCACGCGTCTTGAAGACGACATGAACTTCATTCGTCGTTGCCTTGATCCTCCTGCGGATCCATAGATGACTCTTTTACATCCTACTTTTATCTAGTATTATAAGTTGTTAATTTTTCTAGACAATTTACTATTTCTGCCTTGTATTTGGCTTTGGATATTTTAGCACTTGGTTCCTTTGTGCTTGCTTTAGATACTTAGCACTTGGTTATTTCGTGTTTACTTTGGATATTTCACACTTGGTTATTTTATATTGCTATTGATGATTTGCTTTTGGTTATTTTGTGATGATTGCTTCGGATTTTGTGGCTTCGTTATTTTGTCCGGTGTTTTCAACTTTTTGATGTTGCCTAAGGGGGAGAGAAACTCAAGAAAACGGGTAGACTAATTTTTTTTCTAATAATATGCAATAAATTGAAATTTTAAGGGGGAGTAAGGGTGAGTTCTCGTCTTGCAAATAGAATATCTTTTAATCATGTTTTCAGATAGTTGTCATCATCAAAAAGGGGGAGAATGTGATTACATATGATGTATGAAGGTTTTGATGATGCCAAAGATTGAAGAAATTCAAAGTTTACTACAAGTTCAAGTCAAGATCAAGAGATCAAGAGAAAGGATTCATGATAGTCCATTATTTGTTAAAAGAATCTCTTAAAAGATTGCAAAGGTGTGGCCTTAAAAGCTTAAATTCTCAAAATCTCTTATAAAGTTTTAAGTTTTTTTATATCTTTGAAAATAGTATATTTTTCTCCAGTAATCGATTACCAGAAGCTGTAATCAATTACCGAAAGCAAAAATGATTTTGCAAAGCTTTCAGAAAGTTTGAATTTGAATTTTAAAGGCTGTAATCGATTACCACCTTTGTGTAATCGATTACCAGTAACATAGTTTTTTGAAATTCAAACTGAAAAGACATGAATCCTCAATTATTAGTTGTGTAATCGATTATCAAAGATCTGTAATCAATTACCAGTGAGGAAGTTTCAAAAATAACTCTGAAAAGTCACATCCTTTCATTAGTTTTTGAAAAGCCACCAAAGGCCTATGTATATGTGACTTGTGTTCGAAAATCTTCAAAGTTTTTCAGAACTTCATTGTCTTATTCTCTCAAAAGAAAACCTTTGGTCAAACACTTGCAACACAATTAAGGATTCTTCTAAGTTCTTCAAGTTGTATTATTCTTCTCTTAAAGAGAGAAAAAAAATCTTTTTAACTTCAAAAGCAAACTGTTTTGTAATCAAGAGGCAGCGGGTCTCTTGATTTGTAAGTTTTTCTAAATACAAGGGAATGGTATCCCTGGGTGGTTCAGAAGTTGTAAAGAAATTTACAAGGATAGTGGAAATCTCAAGTGGATTGCTTAAGGATTGGACGTAGGCACAAGAAGTGGTCGAACCAGTATAAACTGAGTTTGCAATTCTCTCTTCCCTAATCTCATTTACATTATTTCAATTTAATTTTATTTTGCACATTTAAAGAGCATCGAATAAATTTTTCATTGCTTCTTTTTCTGCATATTAAGTTTGCATATATCTTTTAAAGAAAGAATTAAAATTTGTTAGGGAAAAATTTTGAAACTTAATTCATTCCCCCTCTTAAGTTATTGAGTTCACTTGTTTAACAATATAAGCTTTGGGTTGAGAAATTTCAGGTACATTGAGACCATCAAAGAAGCTTTGGAAAGAGAATGCCCAAAAGTTGTTTCCTGTGCTGATATCCTCATTCTCTCTGCCAGAGATGACATTGTTTCGGTAATTTACTCCTCCCATCTTGTCCCTTTCTTTTTTGTTTTGTTCTATTTCCCACTAGATCTGTTTTGTTTCCTCTTTTAACAAAGTTCCCTTTTGAAAGTTAATTAATTAAAGTCCATGTACATATACCCTGTCCATAATTCTAGAAAGATCAGTCTATTTTTAGTGAGGATGAGTAGTTGGAGACTTATTTGGTCCAGATTTGTTTTAGCAATTAATTGCTTCGATAGTTTATCCATTGTCGCAACCTACCCTTCAGTGAGAGGGCGAGGCGAGATAAAAACACGTCTTCGAAAAGAAGAAAATGCGTAGAGTCACCACCAACATTTATTCAAGGAAAACATTAGTAAAAACCAAAAAGACGAAGGTCTGCGAACTTTGAAAATAAGGGTTTGGGAGTTGTTTATGCACGGGGAAGGTATTAGCACCCCACGCGCCCGTCACAAGGGACGACAGCCTTTAATCGAGTCTGCAAAACATGACTTCAAAATTATGTATTTTCCCTTTTTATGTTTATTATTTTTTTTCGGGTCGACATGGGTGTTGCCCTTGCTCTTACGTATCCTCAGGTGCGATGATGAATTCAGACCTACGTAGTTCTTTAAGTTTGAAAGTTTGTGTTACATTGATTTTATATTTTTTGAAAGATTAATTTTAATTGCGAACAAAAGTCGTTTAAGGCGTTATACCTTGAAACGATGTTTCAAACTTTGAAAAGCGGAGAAAATCATTAAGGCGTTGGACCTTGAAACGATCTTTTGATTTTTGAAAAGAGGAGAGAGTCGTTAATGCATTGAACCTTGAAATGATCTTAAGTGATATTTGATAAAAAGAAATTATTTATGAGTTGGTTTTATCTTGATTTTGTTTATTAACCTTCAATTTTTTTTAAAGAGAACTTGCGGCACTAATGATCGGTTAAAACTTACTTTACAAAAGAAAAGCGATTACCGATGAAACGTAAATGAAGATGTTGTAGTCTTTTGAAAGCGTCAATGACTGAAGAGATTGAAGTCTTTTGCAAATTAAATGAAGACATTGTCGTCTTTTGAAAGCGTAAATGACTGAAGACATTGAAGTCTTTGAAAGCGTAAATGACTGAAGACATTGAAGTCTTTAAAATGTATATGAAGATGTTGTCGTCTTTTGAAAGCGTAAATGACTGAAGACATTGAAGTCTTTGAAATATAAATGACAGAGGACTTTGAGTCCTATGAAAGATAATAGCGAGAACTTTGAGTCCTATGAAAGATAAAAGTAAGGACTTTGAGTCCTATGAAAGATAAAAGAGAGGACTTTGAGTCCTGTGAAAGATAAAAATGAGGACTTTGAGTCCTGTGAAAGATAAAAGAGAGGACTTTGAGTCCTATGAAACAAGCCAATAGGTACTAGTACCAAATGGATTAACCTTATGAGAAAGCAAGAGGTTGACTCTTTGAGAGGGCTCATCCTAAACTCAAAAGATTATATTTGGGAAATTGGTATAAAGAGAAATCTATGAACTTATTGCCTAGTATGAACATGATGTTTGGGATGCAGATGCATGCAATCTTCATCTTGAAATGCTAGTAATGCAAAAAGGTTTTGAATCATGAAAAATGTGTAATGCTCATGACATTCTTTCTTATTTTTGTGATTTTTATTTTGATTTGATTTTGATTTTTTGCTTCTTTTATTTTATTTTTTTGTGGAAAACACAGATTGACTGTCTCTTTTTGAAAGATGTGATAACTCATGAGACCTCATCCTATCTTTTTGCAAATCTCTTCGGGGACTCCCTCAGAGTATATGTTTTGTCTGATTTAGTCACTTGAAAATTTTGGAGTGAGGGCAATGAAGCTTTTTGAAATTTAATCAATCAACCGAAATATGGATCCTAGGGTTTTCCCCTTTCCTTTTAAAAACTTAAATTATTCTGCATAGCAAGAAAAAATAAGGCTTTGGGATCGATCGTACGCCCCATTGAAGGATGGCAATGGATTGTCACACTTTGGTATGTGACCAAGTGAAACTTTTCCTGATTTAAGGTCATAGAGCGATGCCATGGGTTTGTTGATCCTGCTGAAACTTGATGACACGGGCTGATCCCGAAAGAATTTATACTACAAAGGCCACCATTGGATTCAATAGGAATCCTAAGGAGTCTGCATGAGCGACTAATGATTAAGTCTGCATCAGATGTACCCTACTATCACAATTGTCTTTGGGCATATTCCACGAGCTCCTGGTCGATTGAGTTTTCTTCTCAAATGTGCAAGTGTGAAACCTCGAGGATTCTCTTATATATATGTGTGTGTGTGTGTGTGTGTGTGAGTGTGTGTGTGTGTGTGTGTGTATATATTTGTTTAACAATCACAAGCGTGTGTGGGTTTCATTCTAGAATCCCAACTTAAAAGCAAAATTAGTCATTCCTTGATCCACATGGGTTTTATTGGGCTTGTAACGTGATCAGGGGTAAAAGGGATATGAAAGAAAGGATTAGAGAGGCTCAAAGAGTGTTTGAGGGTTACGTTGAGTAAGAACCTTGAGAGTCTTGCTTGTACTTTTGTTCCTTTCAACTCTTGGGTTGGGCTCTACTCCTTTTGTCTTATACATTAATCCTTATTGCACTTTTGTGCCTTTCTTGTAAAATTTGGAGATCCTTTGTCTCTCTTTTTCTTCACTCGCCTTTGGTGGATTTTATTTTGTTTTTCTTTCGTTGCTGCCCAATTTCATGCATGTGTTGTTTACATTGCTCTTCCCGCCGGTTTAGCGGTGGTTCCTACTCAGGGTTCCTATTTTGTTATTGTTGTTTTTAGAAAACACATATGCCTTGGCTCGGAGGGGGTAGCAAGGGATAAATTAGTGTTTAGGATGTTGAAACACGACCATGTGTCATTTCAAATCTTAACTAGAAACTTTTATAGTTTGGATTTTGGGACAAAACCTTAATAACACGCCCCTGATTGTTTTTTTATTTCTTTTTATTTTTTATTAACCCTAATATTTGCCTAGGCCGCCTTTTCGGGTTTTCGACCTACCGGGTGAGAACTTCTGATCTTCCCCTAGGTTCGTTTTGAGGCTCATGCATGGTGTCTCTCATTGCCCCAGTGTTAGGCTCTAAGGTATCTATTGTTGTCTTTTGTCACGACCTTGTAGCAAGGAAAAATGAAAGAAACTGTGCAGATTCTCGAAAATGAATTTTCAAGGACAAGAAACATTTAAAGGATTTTCAATTGACAGATTAAGTCGAACGACTCCTATTCTTGATAACTCCTTTTCTCTCAAAAAGATAACTTTTTGGAATTGATAAAATGAGGTCACATGAATGTACCTTTTATTTGAAACACAATCAATTAAACATTTCTTTTTTGAACTTTTTACTTTACTCGTCGTTTGCGGCACCCTCACCAAACATGGAGAACGAGTAATTTCTGATTGGACAGACTTGGAAGTCAAACTCAGGAGCGCAGGTCACTTGAGCAAATAAACCATCAACTTACATTCACATTCCGGTGAAAGTTAAATAAGCAAAGATGTAAATGAGAGAATGAAAGACATCAAATTTATCCATATTATTAGCATTGTAATTGTTGTTTACAGTAATGGCATAAACTAGAGTATCCTAATGAGTCATTGGAGACATCTAACAATAACCTTCACATTTCCCCATGCATAGTGTCGCTTGCCAATGTCAGAATTCACAAGCGATTATCCTCCTCAAATTTTAGCCAGCCCGCATCAATTAGACTTTGCACCTTATGTCTCAGGGTCCTACAATGCTCAATGGAATGCCCTGGAACTCCCCCATGATAAGCACATGTCACGTTGGGGTTGTATCATCTGGGAAACGAAGGTTGAGGAGTCCTTGCTGGGTTTATGACTGCCATTGCATTATCGAGCATATATGGTAGTAAGTCAGCATATGGCATTGGAATTGGGGTGAATTCTGCAGGCTTATTTTCTGGAAAATTCCTTCCCTGGTTGGTGTTTTGATTTGTGTTAAGGGTGGTGTTAGGTATCGGATGTGCGGCAGGCAGACTTTATGGCTGATTTAGGGGTGGCCTTTGCGGATGATTGGGCATTCTTGACTGGTAGGGTGGTGGGTAATGAGAAGGACTGATATTGGCCGAGTATTGATATTGTTGGAGCTGGTGGAGAATTTGGCCATGTAGGAATGACAGTTACAACATGGGTTCCTCCCTCATTCATACTCTCTCCATTTGCCCCAGGTTTCCTATTCATCAAAGCAGGATAATCAAATTTGCCTCTTCTCAGACCCACTTCGATCCTTTCGCCGGTGAAAACTAAATCGGCAAAGCTTGAAGGTGTGTAACCCACCAACTTCTCATAGTAGAACACTGGTAATGTGTGTACTATCATTGTTATCATCTCCCTCTCCATCATTTGAGGTGCTACTTGAGTTGCCAGATCCCTCCACCTTTGGGCGTATTCTTTGAAAGATTCATGCTTCTTCTTACACATGTTCTGTAGCTGCATTCTATCTGGAGCCATATCAAAATTGTATTGATATTGCCTAATGAAGGCAACCATTAGGTCCTTCCAAGAATGGACTCGGTAAGGTTCTAGATTAGTATACCAGGTGATGGCTACCCCAATAAGACTTTCTTGGAAGAAATGCATCAACAATCTTTCATTTTTTAAGTATGCCCCCATTTTCCTGCTGTACATTTTTCAGATGATTCTTGGAGCAAGCAGTCCCCTTGTATTTATCGAAATCTGGCACCTTGAACTTCAGAGGGATAACGACGTCGGGCACTAGGCATAGTTCTTCCATGTCAGTAAAGGCATAATCTCTGCCTCCTTCAATAGCCCTTAGCCTTTCCTCTATGTGATCAAATTTCTCCTTTTCCACTACGGTAGGAGGCAGTCTTTCAAATGCAAAATGCAAGGGTTGTGGTTATGGGCGATACTGAGGTCCCCCCAAAGTGTTTGGTAGGGGTATTCCACCAAATGCTTGCCCCTCAATGGCACATCCGAGGTGAGGCTTGAAGTTGACTAGATTGTGGTCTCGAGGTGCTTCATGTGTCTCCCCCATGGGTTCAGAGACATGTGCATGATCAGATTGGGGTTGTTGGCTCTCAATAGGTGTGGGAGCAGAGTTGTCGAAATTCTCATTGGGAGCATGTGTAACATCGAGTGGTGTATAGTTGGGAGGCAAGCCATATGGTGGGAAGGAATGCTTGTTTTGAACTTGCACAAAATGGGGGCCACCCGTACTTCCTAACGCTTCACCTCCCTGCCCTACCATATCTGAGACTGGAGGATTTTTTAGGCCCGATGGGTGAGTCGGGTCCGCCTTAGCGCCGGTGCTGGAAGTGGCGAATGTGGCAACGTTGTCCTCCATCATCCTTCTCATACTCAACATGACCTTTATCATGGAGGTCATTTGGTCCTTCATGGCCTTCTTGTCTGCCTTCATCTGCTCTTGCACCTCCTTTATTTCACTCATTACTCTAGCTCTAGCACGTGTTTGGTAAGGGCACCGTAAAACACGTTCTTTCCTTTTGATTACAATTATTATAGTTCTGATTTCAAGGAAAGAATGCAATGAGCAATGCCATCAATGTGAAAAGAAAAAAAAACATGGATGTATGTGAATGATGCATTGTCGAAGTATTGCGAATTTTACACAGGACATAGGGTTGAATCAATTTAGATTTTCATTAAAACAACATGGTTCATCACGTCTCGTCAAAGTGAAACTGGAAATAAAACATGGACGTCAATAGTCCTTAATTTTTTTGTAAATTATTTAGCTCAATCATGTGTTGGCAGTAGACAAAGAAACGATGTAACTCGATCCATCTTCTGCCCCAAATTTTGCAAGCTGGTTACCTTCATACTTGACCTTGACTTGATGAACCTTTTCTTATGTGCTTGGTTCAACCCCATAATCCAAGGAATAGAAGTCTTGATTGTTAATACTTCGACAACATCTTATAGAGATGAATGACTAGGGCATACTTATGCTATGCATGAAAAATGCAATTATGAGTCTCCAAATGTCGCAACCTACCCTTCGACGGGAGGGCAAGGCGAGATATAAGTGTGTCTTCGAAAAGAAGAAAATGCGTGGAGTCACCACCAACGCTTATTCAGGGAAAATGTTAGAAAAACAAAAAAGACGAAGGTCTACGGATTTTGAAAATAAGGTTCGGGAGTTGTTTACACACGGGGAAGGTATTAGCACCCCACGCGCCCGCCACAAGGGACGACAGCCTTTAATTGAGTGTGCAAAACATGACTTCAAAATTATGTATTTTCCCTTTTTATGTTTATTACTTTTTTGGGGTCGACAAGGGTGTTGCCCTTGCTCCTATGTATCCTCGGGTGCGATGAGGAATTCAGACTTACGTAGTTCTTTAAGTCTGAAAGTTTATGTGTTACATTGATTTTATGTTTTTTGAAAGATTGATTTTAATTGTGAACAAAATTCGTTTAAGGCGTTGGACCTTGAAATGATGTTTTAAACTTTGAAAAGAGGAAGGAGTCGTTAAAGCGTTGGACCTTGAAATGATCTTTTGATTTTTGAAAAGAGGAGAGAGTCGTTTAGGTGTTGGACCTTGAAACGATCTCAAGTGATATTTGATAAAAAAAAAGTTAGTTATAAGTTGGTTTTATCTTGGTTTTTGCTTATTAACCTTCAATCTTTTTTTAAAGATAACTTGCGGCACTAATGATCGATTAAAGATCACTTTACAACAAGAAAATGAGATTACTGATGATAAAAGAAGGAGATGAAGATGCACAAAATAAGAAAGAAGACCCCTAAGGGTGCATAGATCGCATTCAAATCCTTAAAACAAAACTAACCGGATGACGAATGAAGAATGATGTAGAAGTCGATTATGGTCGCAATTCGGTAGCGCCTCGGCCTCGTTTTTCTCTTCTTTCTTCTTCTTCTCTCTGATTTCTCTCAATTTCTCTCAATGCTAGACCTTGGAACCCTTCTTCAGCCCCCCCCCCCCCTTATGCCTATTTATAGCAAAAGATGGCATTAGGGGTCATGGCAGCTCGCCCAGGCAAGCTATTGCTTCATCCTAAAGTAACCTTGTTCGCCCAGGCAAGCTAGTTACTTCACCCCTATGTCTTTGGGGGGCCCAAGCGAGCCAAGGTTCAGAAAAAGGCTTAAAATGACCCTTTTGCCCTCCTTTTTAGGTATCTTTCGCATTCTTGATCAAAACATTGAATGATCATCTCTTTTGCACTGTAATTGGCGTTCAACACCGTAAGTCGATTAGCATGGGTCAAAAGATCAACAAATGATAGTTCCCGGACGAAATTAGGGTATGACAGGTACCGCTGTCTTCCACATGAAAGTTTTACCGGTACCACTATACCCATATAAGAAAAACATGCCACCTTATTGAGCTTTTATAACATCAATAATTTTATGGAAGATTTCCTTTTGCTCATTTGTTATACATGATATATAAGAAATCAATATCAATAATATGAGTAAAAATTATTATTTAATTCCATAAAAATACCTGTAAGTGAGTTCAAATGTCTTTGATATTCAGCTTTTAGTAGATTCACATCATAATCAAGTTCACTCATGATTAATCTATTTCCACACATACTTCTAACATAACCTTTGGGATATGGCATCATTGGGTAATCCTTTAGACTCTTTTTGCTTTTCTCCAATATTTTTTCAATCTCCAATGTCAAATTTTTAATATCTTCATCACAAAGCTATAAATCTATAAAAAAAATAGAATTGTAAGTTATTCAATCTGCAAAAGATATAATGATAAAAAATACTTGTAGTTATTAATTTAGAAAAAAATACATGTTATGTTTGTCAACTTTCTTTGCTCATAAAGAAAGCCATTGCCATGTTCGATTCCACATGTCCTTCGGTCTATTAATGTTGTTCGATAACAACATTGTCACGAAGAGTTTTCTTAAATAATGACATGAACTCCATTCACTTTCTTCTCTAATTGCTTCAATGTATTCTTTGTCATCATCAAGAAATCCTATGGTAAAAAATGTTTCCTTGAAAGTGAAATATTCAACATTTTCCACAGTTCTAATTTGTTTATAGGTAGTAGGACCCTTACAAACTTTTAACATCATCCTCAAATAAAACAATTCATATGTATTTGGAGGAACCCAAATTAGCCTTCCAACTGTATAACTTTTTTTTCTTGGTTTCGAGCATCTCTTGCTTTTGTCATACACAAACTTTGAAACAAAAAATGACCGTACGTCTATTTTTTAGAATCAGGATACATTTGGTTGGCAGTCATCCAAGAAGTAATTATTGATTCAGTTACCCTTGGTTTTGAAATGACATCATCTATGCAATCATCATCCTTGAAATACACAGCTTGTTCTCCAGGAAGATGAAAGAACAATCTCTCCACAACTGGCTTCCTACCAAGTATTGGAAAAGAAAATATTCTCCAGCATGCTTCAAATGGTGATATATAGTTGCATCCATGGTATTGTTTGATTTCATCCATTGCCTAGTTTTCAGATGAACCTTCATGTTCATTTGAACATATTGAAGTTGTAACCTTTGTTGATATACTTAAATAAATATTTAATTGAAATACTCTGATTGCACATTCAATGTTAATGTGTGCATGATATTTCATCAACAAAATCAAATTGTAGAGGACCACTCTCTTGTTGTCAAGAGTAATAAATTTTTTCATAAAAGAATGATTATTATTTCTCCTTCTATAAATAGTATATCCATCTTGGTCAAGAGATGTTGACTATTGAATTTTTTTAGGATAGTACCTAAAGCACCTTCCACTCTTTATGCATGGTGATACATTGTTGGTTGAACTGTATGGTCCATGGATCATGTGTGACTTCACTAAGTTTTACAACACTTTCTGATTATGTTCACATAGTATCTCTACTGAAATAATCTTGTCAACATCATTTGCAGTAGGATACTTGTAGGATGGATGCATGAAGAGAAGCAAATGTGCGTGTGGCAGTCCACACTTTTGAAACTCAATGGTATACATGTCTACAAAATCAAGAAAGTGTAAAAACAATTATATTAAAGCAAATAAATTGCTAAAATAAATAATTATATTCATGAATACCAAATATACTACATACAAAAATATATACTTACATGCTACAACTTTTCCTAATATATGCTTTTTTAGTTAAATCTGTAAGAAGTTAATCTAACTTCATTTTGAAATAATGGGTGTGTTGTATATTATACCATCCTTGTGTCTATCAAAAATTAATTGTAACTTTAACTCTTGGACAGGTTGTTGTTTTAGTCTATCTCGAGCCATCCTAAAACATTTTGCATGCGCATTCAATTCATCAAGCATAGTTGATAACCTTGCAACTATGTTTGTGTCAATGCTAGAATTGCCCCTAAAAAAGTTGTCAAGTTTCATATTTAATGTTAATAAAGATATAAAACTTATCATATGAAAAAACCAGGGTGGGTTGCTTTTACCCCCTTAATGCTTGAATCCTAGTATGTATTTCATTTTCTGTATCGTAAATGTAGAGTTGTGCAAATCTTGGAATTTGTCCCTTCATAGGCAATAAACTCCCAATTCGATGGCATGCTTGACCTTGAATGCAAACATTGGGTGGTCCTCTACCATTATTTATTGACCTATTCAATTTAACTTCGGGTGATGTGAATGCAAACATCATGTTATACGTCCGAATATATTGCTGGAAATTCTTACTGTCATCAGATTTGTTGTCAAACAAAAGATGATGAAGTACAGGAGGAGGTGTTTTCATAAATGGTAGCTTCACTTTTCCATCACCTCAACATAGATGAAATTTAGGATTTAGTGTATGTCTTTGCTTATGCATCCTTTCTTGATAACACATCAATGCTTCACAATATTGACACATCATTAGTGGATCTCCAAGATCAAAATATTTTGTTGTAGTAGCATATAATAAAATGTTAAACCTTGACACATTACATTTAAATAAAAAAATAAATTTAATTTTTTTAAGAAATATTATGGTGTGTACCAATTTGAACAACATGTGCATTTGTAAGTAATTCATCTTCATCTGAACTTTTGCCACCTGAAATATAGTAGAAATTTCTCAGTATATTGCAAGTAAAAAACTTTTTGATTATATAATCATTTCATAAAATACCTTCTTCTAGCTTAACAACATCACATCTTTCATTGAATTCCGTATTTACTCCTACCACTGGTGTAGATGAACACAATGAGACTGAAGCTATCGCAGCCGAATTAGGTTGTTAATTACCAACACATGTGTATAGTTTTGACTACTTTGTTGAAATCTCTTAATTATATTTAGACCAATAGAATGATTTCCAACTCTACTCCTTGTTTTGCAAGAAGGTTTTAGACTTGAACTTGGTTGAGTATATTGGCTATTTGTAGCCAACTGCTCATTCTATGTCCTTAATGTTATGTTAGCAAGCGGTGTACGTTGTATGGGTCTTCTATTCCTATTTTGTCTATTAATCCTTTTTCCTTAAGCACATTCTTCTGCTTCAAATGAGATTTTGCAGTAAGATCAATGTAATAATTCTCTTTATTTTCCATTGTTCTATAACCAAATTAAATATAAAAACACTGCATTTAGTAATCTGTCTACCACACATGTTCCAAATCTTAACTAAATAGGTGAAATTTAAATGTAAATTAGTAGCAAAATATGTAGTATAAGGAAAACTATGGAAATGCAATGATAAAAACTTAAATGCAATGATTAAACATATTGATCTAGATATATTTCTATAACTTGGTTGCTAGCTTTCATTTTTTGCATAATTGGATTCAACATGCTACTATACTACTAAATGACCCAATTTTATCATATGAATCCCAAATGATAACCTTCTAAATAACACTGCATTATGAGAATAATGGACATAGTCCATATACATTATGAGAACTACTCATGGTATCCCATGTGCATGTGAGCTAGCTAGGTATGTTGTTAGTAGCATACCACTTGACATAGTCCATATGTTTTGGTGGAGGCTAAGTTTTTCAAACCAATGTTTATCTGAGTCTGAAGTTTGCATAACCCAAGAGATGAAAGCCATATTTAAGCAGTTTAAAGTTCTTGATATATGTGACAATGCGACTTTAAGGAGTAGACATTGAGAACTTGCGTACCCTAATCTAACTTGGATGTGTGCTCCTCTTGAAAAGGTGAAAACAAAAGGTTGTAAAAAAATGGATGACCAAACAACAAAGATCAATGAAGCATGATTCGCCTTACTTTGAGTATGTGGATGCATTACATTCGGTGCAAGATAGCTCCTCCACACTAAAATGGTCTGCATCATCAGTTGAACAAAGAAAACCAAAGAGGAACATGCCAATGTTGGATCAATTTCATCCATGCATGCAAGATTTTATTGAAGACATTGTTGATGTCTAAGCTCATGGTAATTGTAGATATCGTGTAATTGCTACCTTATTAGGTTTGGGTGAAGATTCATGGTCTTTGGTTCGTAATCATTTGCTCAACGAATTTTGACAATGGCATGATGACTATATAGTCCTGTTTGGTGTCATAGATAAACATGAACATTTAAAGTGGTCCCTACTTGATGATGGATTATAGATGGTATATAAGTTTTTTGTTACACATTAATGGATAAAATTAATATTATAATACTGATTAAATTTGTTACGTGCAGGTAATCATGGATAAGTGGATAAATATTACTAATATGAGTTATGTCATTGCATCAAGGTATAACATCGTTCTTGTTTCTCTTTCTCTCCAACAAAGCATGACATTTTTTCCTCTAAGAAATTAGCTCAAATTCTTTGAAAGCACAGTGATAAGGTATCCAACAAACAAAATCTCCTGTCAACATATCCAACCGCTTAGGATAAATGGTCATTGAAAATATCCCACACTTCCAGCGACACACACGTGGTTTGCTCTTGTGATAGTTTTCATTAGCAATCACATTTCCAATACTTGGGGAATGCTTGTAGATCTATATTTAAAAAAACGAATAAGAAATCGATAATAGTACATATAAAGTTAAAAAAAATAACAATGATAAAAATTAATATAATTACCTACAAGAGAGTGATATATTATGCAAGATGTTTATCCTTATGCAGAGACACATAATTCAAATTCTCATACATATGTACTAGTGCAGCAGGTCCCCATAAAAGTCATCTACATTGATTAAGGTCACAAAATGTGTCCAAGAATACCACACTGATATGTGTGGAACTCTTGTTAGTAAACAGTGTGCAACCTACAAGTAGCAACACATATGTTATAGTTGCTAGTGTTCATTGTCTTGCATGACATTTGGTACGGTAAGTATCTCGCAGCCAGGAAAGGCGAACATATGTCCCTCTACATTACTTTGTCTCATCTACTACTTCTTGTGTAGTCACTCCAAGCAAATCAACTAACAGTTGTGCAACCTGGTCTACATCTATTGCATCATAGGTATGGGAGGTACCTATAATGGGTAGATGTAATAATGATGCCACATCATCAAGGGTTATATTGATCTCTTCTATGAGTAGATGGAAATTGCTAGTTTTCGTGTGTCATCTCTCCGCAAAAGCATACAAAAGTCCCTTGTCTCTTGTGTCCAATGAAGATATAATCAGGGAACTTAAGCCTGTACCAGCCACTAAACCTTCAATTTCAGGTGCAGGCCTTCCTAATTTCTCGACCGTCCTCCCATGAGAAGCCAACTTCAACTCGGTACAATCTTGCAAATAACTATAATTAATTAGGTAAATTAAAATCAAAAATAAAATTTAAATGTTATAATTAAAGAAATAACTACCTCTCCAGCTCACACTTTGGCTACCACATGATCAACATATGATGTCAACACTGATATATCTTGGGGCTCACTTGGAAAGCTCTGTGAATCAACATCTACATCCTTTGTAACTGGATCGTGAGGCTCCTCGTGAGCCTCGTCAGCGGCATCATCCACATGCTCAATATCCTCGACAATAGTTGTAGCTGCCCACTGTCTACATGCTGATGCTTTCGGTCTTTGGTGTTGAGGGGCTTCTTCCTCATCACCACTAACTTCTTCACCTAAAGTTTTGCCTAAAACTCTACCTAAATCCCGATGCAATTCTCTTATTCTAACCATAATCTAAAATTTTGCACATTAATATCAATTAATATCATTTGGTAACTATAAAAAAATACTATTTTATAAAAAAAGCAGGCAAACAAAACAATATTTATAAACAAGATTTAAAAAATACACTTTCAAAAAGATGTAAGTGAAAGTGAAAGTGAAATATGATTTACACATAATAGAAAAACATATCATTTCTAATAGATTTTGATTATTTGGCTATACGGATTGGCAATCTGTGTAGCCTATACAGATTGACAATCCTTGCTACTTATACAGATTGACAATCCATGTTGCTTATACGGATTAGCAATCTGGATTGCCAATCTGTGTAGCTTAATTCGCATAGGCTACATGAATTGACAATTCGTGTATTATACGGATTGTCAATCCATATAGGCCAATAATCAAAATCTATTAGAAATTATATGTTTTTTTTGTTATGTCTAAATCATATTTCACTTTCACTTTCATTTATATTTTTTTGAAAGTGCATTTTTTTAAATCTTGTTTATAAATATTGTTTTGTTTGCTTACTTTTTTATGAAATAATATTTTTTATAGTTAACAAATGATATTAATTGATATTAATGTGCAAACTTTTAGATTATGGTTAGAATAAAAGGATTGTGTCAGGCTTTAGGTAGAGTTTTAGGCAGAGCTTTAGGTAGAGAGGTTAGTGGTGATGAGGAAGAAGCTCCTCTACGTCAAAGACTGACACCATTGGCACATAGACAATGGGCAACTGTAGCTGTTGTCGAGGATATTGAACATGTGGATGATGTTGCTGGCAAAGCTCATGAGGACTCTCACGATCTAGTTATGGAGGATGTAGATGCTAATTTATAGGGTTTTCCAGGTGAGCCCCAAGATACATTAGTGTTGGCATCATATGTTGATCATGTGACAGCCAAAGTGTTGGCAGGAAAGGTAGTTATTTCTTTAATTATAACATATTTAAATTTTATTTGTGATTTTAATTTACCTAATTAATTGTAGTTATTTGTAGGAATGTACTGAGTTGAAGTTAGCCTCTCATGAGAGGAAGGTCGAGAAATTAGGAATGTCTACACCTAAAATTGAAGGTTTAGTGGTTGGTATATGCTGGATTAAGTTCTTTGATTACATGTTCATTGGACACAAGAGACATGAGACTTTTGTCTGCTTTTATGGAGAGATGACACAGGGAAACTAGTAATTTCCATATGCCCATAGGAGAGATTAGTATAACCTTGATGATGTGGCAACGTTATTACATCTACCTAATATAGGTGCCTTCCATACCTATGATGCAATAGATGTAGACCAGGCTGCGAAGTTTTTAGTTGAGTTGCTTGGAGTGACTACACAAGAAGTAATAGACAAGACAAAGCAATGTAGAGGAGCATATGTTTGCCTTATCTGACTGCAAGATACTTATCGAACCAAATGTCCCGCAAGGCAATGGACACTAATAGCTATAATGTAACATCCTGGAAATTTCTATCCGGAATTTTTGGAAACGATGTATTTTGAATGATTATATATAAGTATTATTCAGTGTATATGCCTATATGTTCTTGGTAGAAGTAGGAATAGTGGGGGGCAAGATACGCGGGTTGGACTAATTAAGGAAGAGAAATCCATAACTGAGAGGTTATGGGTTAATTCTTAATTAATTAGTTTAAAAATCATCGTTTTGCGTGCAACTTGGAATTTGACGAAACCAACCTCTGAACCACGCTCGGGGTTTTATTCTGAGCGTTTTGATATATATATTGCTTGCTTTCGAAAACTGGCCCCGGCGGACGCAGAGAAACGCGAGAAACTGGAATCAGAGAAACGGCACGCAAACCGAGGCAGGATTTTAGCGTTTCAAAGGTCAGATTTTTCTCACTTTTGTGACTGAGTATGGGTCACAGTCAAAAAGAGAAAGTGGGCCCTTTTGCTCCAATCAAATAGGGACATGTGGCAGAGCTTGAATAAAATAATGGAAAAAGGGAAAACCCTTTTATTTAAACCAAAAAGCAACCCTCTCTCTCTCCTCACTCAGCCCCACATTTTCAGAAGCTCTCTCTCTCCCTCTCCCTCACGTTGCTTTTCTTCCTCCCTCATTCACCATTGAAGCTCCACACAAAGCTCCAACCTTTGGTGCTCATTTCTACTCCAAATCGCGAAAGGAGAGCATTTTCAGGGTCGTGAAGTGCGTGGCTACGAGGGGGACTTCGAAATTTCAGGTTTGGGTGGACTTCTTTCTCTCTTAAATTTCGTGGGTATGGGGTTTTGGGAGATATGATGGGTGGTTTTGTTAGTTTTCTGCTGTGTGATGATTATTTGTGAAGGCATTTGCTGAAAACTTGTTGAAATTGCCATGTTTGGGTGAGTTAGACATACCCATTCTGTTTTAGGGTTTTTGTGATGATGTTTGTGATGTTTATATGCTGAAATTGCTGATGGAAATCTGTTAGAGACGAAGGGTAGAACTAACCCAAGGTTAGAAAGTGAGAATGTGATGTTATGAGTGGAAAAAAAAAAGAGTGAGACTTTGAGAGTTGGAAGGCTAAGTCTGAATTCTGTGGTAAATGGAGGTTAAAGTGGGTTAATACTAGCTTGAAATGTCATTTAGGACATGTGAGAAAGGTTAGGCTGAGCTAGAGAGAAAAACAAATGACCAAAGTGAACCAAGAGCCATTTCTAGGGCAAAATTGGGTGTTGAAGAGTCAAATCTTGATTTGGTGGAATTTTTGGTGTAAATTCAGTTTGAGCAAGTTTAGATTGATGTTATGGACTTGTGTGAGGTGAGAGTTTGCTTCAAATTTACCTCATTCTAAATTTCACCTTTCAAACCTAGAAAAGCCATTGGATTGAGGGGTTTTGGACACCTAGATTTTGTGTTGCTGTGGTTTGAAGCTTGGCTTTGGTTTAGACATGTTTGATACATGATTTGGGACTTGTAGGATTTGATTTGAGCAAGATTGGATGAGAGGAAGGGTGATTCTCGAAATCTGCACTTATGCAGAATTTTTGCTGTGAAATTGTGCAGCAGAATTTTGCACAAGTGCAGAAAAATGCTTGTGTGTGGTTGGCTGTGGAAAGTCTAGTGCAGAATGAGTTCTGGATGTTTGCTAGTAGATCCCAACGGTCAAAATGTAGGCTTATACACTATAGACTTCCAGTAAAATTTTGGAGTCGATCCAACGGTTAACGAATTGGATCGAAGGAATTGTTACTGTGGTTTTTACGTGAGAAAAGCTGTGAATTTTGTGTAATATGTGGATGGTGGCCTCTGGTAATCGATTACCAAGGGTGGGTAATCGATTACAAGGCTTAAAATTGAGGACAGGAGGCTAAGATGGTCTCTGGTAATCGATTACCAAGGGGTGTAATCGATTACCAGGCTTGAAAACGAAGTCAGGAAACTTAGGGAGCCTCTGGTAATCGATTACCAGCCTGTGTAATCGATTACACAGAGGAATGGGTCACTGGTAATCGATTACCAGGCATGTGTAATCGATTACACAGTGTATTATTGCCTATTTCGTGTCCTGAGGTTGTGTAATTCAAGTTTAGCCTCTGGTAATCGATTACCAAGGTTGTGTAATCGATTACCAGAGATGAAAAGCCTCAAGATACTCCTTTTAACGTCATGTAGTAGTTATGAGATGCATTGTGTGCAGCGTAGTTAGATTCTTGTGAAAGAGTCTACCCCTTTCTCTTCTTTCTTGTAGATCGTGATGGCGGCACAGCTAATCCGTGATCGAGTAGAGATGGAGTGCCTAGAGGGAGCTTGGGAGACCCTCGAAGGCAACACGAGGTGCCGATTTCGGGGCACCATTAGATTCACGGCTACTTCTTTGGTGCATCCAGATGAACCTGCACGGACGCTTCAGCGCACGGTGGAGTGGATACTACCCACACCTACACCATATCGTCTAGTGGAGCCCGTTCAAGTGATCGAGGTAACGTCATCCGAGGAAGACCCTGAGGAGGACCTGGAGGAGCTACCTCCTGAGCCTGCTGTGGATGCCCTTGACTTTCTAGAGGGTGATGAGGATCCACTTCTCGAGGTGGATTCTCCCGAGGAAGTCATGTCGGCATCTGAGGCAGACTCTACGGAGGATAGTGGCCCGAGGGAGATGGCGATCAGCGGAGGCTCTTCATCCTAGTGGACAGCTTTTTGGATTAGTTTTGTATACTTTTTGAGGGTGGGTGTATCTAGGACTAACTGTTAGGTTTACTCTTTTGTTTTTGTATGGGTAGACCTGATGTATAGGCATTTGATGATTGTATACATGTGGCTGAAGCCACCACTATGGACACCTTTGCTCTGGATGACACTATATATTTTGTAAAACTCCCATATTTTGGACAGCTTTAAATGATGAATGCATTTATGATCGATCTTGTTCTTTGAAAAGAAAGCGTTAGTAACTTTATTTGTAAAAGAGTTTATCGACCGTATTTTATTCTTTTATTTTCACGTGACGACCTAAAGTAATGGCTGGTACGTTCTTTCTTTTGAAAAAGCAAAATAGTTTAGAGATTATGAGCAGTGAGAAAGAAATGACTCCGAACAGAGTTGTGAACTGGCCATTCAGGACTCTGTAGTGAGGATTTTCCTTCGAAAACTTGTTTTAGTGAAAAGAGAAAGAAATGAAAAAGAAAAAGAAGAAAAAAAAAATACCATGGTTTTTGTTAATTAAATCATTACTATTAAACCAGTCATTATTTTGGGGACGCCACATATAACATATTTGTTGCATCTTGTTGGTTGCACACTATTTGTTAACAAGAGTTCCACACATATCAGTGAGGTATTCTTGGACGCTTTTTGTTACTTAAATCAATTTGGAGGGCTTTCATGGGGAGCTTCCGCACTAGTACATATGTATGAGAATT
Organism: Glycine max; assembly: GCF_000004515.6. Taxonomy (NCBI): domain Eukaryota; kingdom Viridiplantae; phylum Streptophyta; class Magnoliopsida; order Fabales; family Fabaceae; genus Glycine; species Glycine max. Next base: position 30,607,068 of record NC_038256.2, on the reverse strand, counting down.
TGAATTATGCGTCTCTGACAAGGATAAATTTCTTGCAACATATATCACTCTCTTACAGGTAATTATATTGATTTTTATCATTGTTATTTGCTTTTAAATTTATATGTACTATTAACATTCTTATATTCATTTTTGTTAAATATATGTAGTCTTGGATCCACAAGAATTTCCTTAGTCTTGGGTCCTATATAACTCTTCTCTAATGAGGATGATGATATGATTTGTAACTTCTCTCAGTGTTTAGAAAACTTTCAGTTTTTTTAAGTGTTTTAGGTTTTGATTAAGAGAAGTCTCTACTCTCAAGACTCTATGCACTCAAATGAAAATTCAATTTTTTCATCAACAAAGCCAAAAAGGGGAAAATTGTTAGAGATAAGGGGAACAACATGAAGACTAAGCTTTGGAGCTTAAAGAAGTTTTGTCTTTTTGCATGCCCAACTCCTTGAGTGAAATTTGTATTGATTGTTGCATCTTAGCCTTTATCTTTTCATATGTTCATCATGCATCATCATGTAGAGTTAGGAAGAGTGTTTCTAAAGTTAGAAACTTCTTTAGTGCATAGTACTCTTTGTTTTAATCGATTACAAGGCTATTCGTAATTGATTATTCAAGTTTTTGTAGCTTGCAAACATATTCTAGTTTTACCTCCCCTCTTGGTTTGCGAGTTTTGTCATCTTTTTCAATTGGTATCAGAGCTACATCTTGAAATTTGCTTAAGATCACAATTTTTCTATAATGGGCTATAAACAAATCACTTTCAAAGAGGGTGTCTCTCTCAACCGACCTCTATTGTTTAAGGGAGAACACTTCTCATTTTGGCAAAAAAGAATAGAAATCTTTATTCAGTCAATCAATCCCAGTGCATGGAATGCTATTGTTAAAGGATCATTTATACCAACTAAAGAAGTGAATGGTGAATTGGTGCCTAAAGAATGGGATGAGATGAAAAATGATGAGAAAAGAAAAGTACAAGATGATAAAAAAGCTACAAATATTTTAACTTTTGGTTTATCTTCTAATGAATTTTTTTCGTACTGCAAGGTGCAAAAGTGCAAAGGAAATATTAAAAAGGCTTGAAGTTACTGTGGATGTAAGAAGAGCAAGAAACCACACTCTTGTAGCCAAATATGAAGCTTTTTGAATGAAGAATGGAGAAGCCAATTTAGAACTTCAAACAAGATTCACCCATATTGTGAATCACCTTCTTGGTCTTGGAAAAATGTTTGAAGATGATGAGCTAAACATCAAAATCCTCAACTATCTTACAAGAACTTGGGACCCCAAGATCACAATGATCTATGAATCTGATGACTTAGCATCAATGTCGATGGAAGCTCTCTTCAGAAAACTACTTGCATATGAACATGAGTTGATTCAACAATCTCATGCTGAAGAAACATAAAAGAAAAGAAAAGGAATTACAATTAAAGTTAGCTATTCAAAGGAAGACTACAAAGAAAGCTCTAGTGATGATGAAGGTTCGGAGAATTTAAGCTTGATGGTGAAGAAGTTTGGAAATTTCTCAAAAAGATTAGAACAAAAAAAATTGATGTATAAATGCTATGTTAGAAGATTTGATGTTCCTAGAGGGAAATGTGGTTGGATTCCCAAAGATTTAATTGTAGAAATTAACCCTATTGGACCTAACCTCAATTGGGTACCACCTCTCTAATTAATTTTGTCTTGTAGGTGTGTCTAAAAGAAAAAGATTCACTATGGTACATGGATAGTGGCTACTCTAGGCACATGACAGGTGACAAGTCTAGACTTACTGACTTTGTGTTAAAGGAAGGAGGATACGCCACTTTTGGAGACAACAATAAGAAAAGAATTATGGGAGAAGGAAACATTGGAAATCAGCACAAGACTCATAAAAAATGTTTTGTATGTTGAAGGACTTAAGCAATATGTTTTGAGCATAAGTCAACTATGTGACAAAGGCTTCAAAATTGAATTCAACAAGAATTGATGTCTCATTTGTGAAGCTATATCTAGTGAGGTTGTTCACATAGGTAAAAGAATAGGTAATATCTACATGTTGAATATTAAACACACATCATTTCATGAACTTGGTTGCTTGGTAAGTAAGATTGATGATTGTTGGTTATGGCATCGTAGGGCTACACATATAAACATGCATAATTTCAATCATCTAGTGAAAAAGGACTTAGTAATTGGTATTCCAAAACTTGTAGAAGCAAAGCTTCATGGTGAATCAAAGATAATTCAAAGGTGTTTTGAAGATAACAATGATGACAAAGGTGATGACAAAAAGCTCAAAGATCAATCAAAGAACAACTCAAGTGAATCAAAGATCAATCAAGAACAATTCAAGAGTTCAAGATAAGAATCAAGAAGAATTCAAGACTCAAGAAGAAAGTCTAGAGACAAGAATCAAGATTCAAGGTTCAAGATCTCAAGAATCAAGATCAAGATTCAAGACTCAAGATTCAAGGATGAAGAGAAGACTCAATCAAGATAAGTATTAAAAAGTTTTTCAAAACTTTGAATAGCACATGAGTTTTTGACAAAACCTTTTACCAAAGAGTTTTTACTCTCTGGTAATCGATTACCAGATTGTTGTAATCGATTACCAGTAGCAAAATGGTTTTGAAAAAGTTTTCAAATTGAATTTACAACGTTCCAATTATTTTCAAAAAGCTGTAATCGATTACAATGTTTTGGTAATCGATTACCAGTGCCTTTGAAAGTTGAAATTCAAATTCAAATGTGAAGAGTCACATCCTTTCATACAAAAGCTTTGTGTAATCGATTACACTGATTTGGTAATCGATTACCAATGTTTGTTTCTGAATAAATCAAAAGATGTAACTCTTCAAAAGGTTTTTGACCTTTTCAAATTGGTTTTAAGTTTTTCTAAAAGTTATAACTCTTCTAAATGGTCTTCTTGGCCAGACATGAAGAGTCTATAAAAGCAAGGCTTTGTTTTGCATTTTCAATCAATCTTTCTAATACTTTACTTTTCACATTCATTTGATCAATCCTTTACAAGCCTTAAATCTCTTTGAACTTCTTCTTCTTCTTTGTACCAAAAGCTTTCTGAAGTTTTCTGGTTTTCTAAACCTTGAAAACTTATGCTATTCATCTTTTCATTCTCTTCTCCCTTTGCCAAAAAGAATTCGCCAAGGACTAACCGCCTGAATTCTTTTTGTTTCTCTCTTCTCCCTTTTCCAAAAGAACAAAGGACTAACCGCCTGAATTCTTTTGTGTCTCCCTTCTCTCTTGTCAAAGAATTCAAAACGACACAGTCTGAGAATTCCTTTGATTCTTCCCTTTCCCTAATACAAAAGTGTTCAAAGGACTAACGGCCTGAGAATTCTTTTGTATCCCCATTCACAAAGTATCAAAGGTTTAACTGCCTGAGATCTTTGTCTCAACACATTGGAGGGTACATCCTTTGTGGTACAAGTAGAGGGTACATCTACTTGGGTTTGACTGAGAACAAGAGAGGGTACATCTCTTGTGGATCAGTTCTAGTGGAGGGTACATCCACTAGGTTCAAAGAGAACAAGGGAGGGTACATCTCTTGTGGATCTTTGCTTGTAAAAGGATTTTTACAAGGTTGAAAGAAATCTCAAGGACCGCAGGTCGCTTGGGGACTGGATGTAGGCACGGGTTGTTGCCGAACCAGTATAAAAACTCTTGTGTGTTTGTTTCCTTCTTCCCTACTCTTTTACTTTCTGCTGTGCATTTAATTTTTGCTTTTACTTTCTGTTAAGTTTCTCTTCTACTCTTCATTCTCTTAACAATTTAGTAAAAGCCTTAAAAGAGTAATTTTTTAATTAGTAAAGTTTTAGGAATAATTAATTCAACCCCCCCTTCTTAATTATTCTGAGGCCACTCGATCCAACAAAACTCAAGTTTGAGAAAAATAAATTGTGTGAAGCATATCAAAAGGGGAAACAAGTTAAAAATTCCTTTCAAAGTAAAAACATTATTTCTACTTCAAAACCCCTTGAACTACTTCATATAGATTTATTTGGAGCTTTAAGAACTGAGTTTAGGTGGCAACAACTATGACTTAGTAATCGTAGATGATTATTCAGGGTTCACTTGGACTTTGTTTTTGAAAACAGAAAATGAAGCTTTGGATGTTTTTCGCAAATTTGCCAAATTTATTCAAAATGAGAAAGGTCTTAATATTATTTCAATTAGAAGTGATCATGGGGTGAATTTCAAAATGATTATTTTAAAAAGTTTTATGAAGAAAATGGAATTCCCCACAATTTTTCCACCCCAAGAACACCTCAACAAAATAGTGTTGTGGAGAGGAAAAATAGATCCCTTGAAGAAGGAGCCACAACTCTTCTAAATGAAACAAAGCTATCAAAGTACTTTTGGGCTGATGCTGTAAGTATTATTTGCAATACTTTAAACATAATACTTTTAAGACCTATTATAAAGAAAACTCCTTATGAGCTTTACAAAGGAAGAAAACCAAATATATCTCATTTAAGGGTTTTTGGATGTAAATGCTTTGTTTTAAACAATGGAAAATAATCTCTTGCAAATTTGATGAAAAAGTCAATGAGGCTATTTTTCTTGGTTATTCATTGCAAATCAAAGCATATAGAGTGTTTAATAGGAGAACTTTGTGTGTGGAAGAATCTGTACATGTTATGTGTGATGAAACTAACTCTATCGTTTAAGAAAGTTCTTTGGAAGATGAAGATGCAGGATTTCAGGATAAGGATATTGCTCTTAAAGATGAAACCAAAGTTAAAGAGCTTGAACAAAGCAAAGAAATCACTACCACGCCTCCTAAAGACCTCCCAAGAAAATGAAGAACTCAAAGAGACCTTTCCTTGGACAACATTATTGGAGAAATATCAAAGGGAGTATCTACTCACTCTAGACTCAGCATTTCATGCAATAACATGGCTTTCCTTTCTTAGATTGAACCAAGGAACATAGATGAAGCTTTGTACGATGAGCATTGGTTGCTGGCTATGCATGAAGAACTAAATCAGTTTAAAACGGATGAAGTGTGGAACTAAACCTGCCTCTCATAAGTCAATCAAAACCAAATGAGTGTTTCGAAATAACCCTGACGAATCACGCATCATATTAAGGAACAAGACTAGATTGTTTGCAAAAGGATACAACCAAGAGGAAGGCATTGACTATGATGAAACCTATGTCCCTATTGCAAGGTTGGAAGCCATTAGATTGCTACTTGCATTTGCATGGATTATGGATATCAAGTTATACCAAATGGATCTGAAGAGTGCTTTTCTCAATGGATACATTGAAGAAGAGATACATGTAGACCAGTCTTCAAGTTTTGTAGACTTTTAACATCCTAATCATGTTTACAAGCTTAAAAAGGCTCTATATGGTTTGAAACAAGCACCTAGATCTTGGTATGAAAGATTGATCAATTATTTAATTAGACAATCTTTTGTGAGTAGTAAAGTTGAAAAAACATTGTTTATCAAGAGATTAAACAATGAAATGTTTATTGTGCAAATTTATGTTGATGATATAATTTTTGGTGCTACTAATGAAACCTTGTGTAAGGAATTTTCCAGTTCTATACAGAAAGAATTTGAGATGTCTATGATGGGAGAGTTGAACTTCTCCCTTGGACTCTAGTGTCAAGCAAATGAAACATGGAACTTTCCTATGTAAAAAAAAATATTGTACATAACTAATTAAGAAATTCAGCATGGAAAAGTGCAAAGAAGCATCAACACCTATGGCAACATCCACTTATCTTGACTTAGATGAGAAAGGTAAATCAGTGGATGAGTCAAAATATAGAGGTATGATTGGTTTACTTCTTTACTTAATTGTAAGTCAACCGGATATTATGCTTAGTGCTTGCTTGTGTGCAAGGTATCAAACTAACCCTAAGGAATCTCACTTTAACGACTGTTAAAAGGATCATTAAGTACCTTAATGGCACAATCAATGTTGTTTTATGGTATCCCAAAGGTACCTCCTTAAATCTAATTGGTTTTTTAGATTCTGACTTTGCAGGATGCAAGCTAAATAGGAAAAGCACAAGTGGGACATGCCATCTAATAGGAAGCTCTCTTGTATTTTGGAACTGCAAGAAACAAGCTTGTGTAACACTATCCACTGCAGAAGCAAAATACATTGCAGTTGGAAGTTGTTGTGCTCAAAGTCTCTGGATGAAACAATAGTTGGAACACTTTGGAATAATCCTTGATTGCATTCCTTTGAAATGTGAAAAACAAGAGCTATGACAAATTTGGATTAACGAATGTTCATTCGCGGATACATCTATATCCTTAGTATACTGAAATGACTTCCATTATGGGTATTAAACCAATATCAATTTATCAAGCTAAATTTTCTAATCGATATTTTGGCCAAAGAAAATTTTTGAAATTCTTTTTTTATCTTTCTCAAAATATTTTCTTTTTTCAATCAAAAGTGGAAAGCAATTTTGGACTTTATTTTGATTATAAAATATTGTGTTTCTATGCATACTATTTATATTATTTGGATTTATCTATCTAAAAATCTTGTCATGCATTCTAGAACCAAACATATAGAGATTATACATCATTTTCTTAGAGATCATGTATCAAACGATGATTGTTGCATTGAGTTTGTTGATAATGAACATCAACTAGTTGACATCTTTACTAAACCTCTTGCTAGAGATAGGAACTTTTTTTATTAGGAATGAACTAGGTATCTTAGATGGATCTAGTATTGAATGATGTTATGCTCTAGCACATGTAGCTTGTTATATATGCTATATATGTCTGTCATTTTCTTTAATGTCTTAGTATGTTGATACATTGATATGTGATTCTGTCTGAAAATACATGTTTTACTTTATTATTTTGTGTTTTTCATTGTTTTAATCGATTACCTGTTCATGATAATCGATTACAATGTGTTGTTGTGTGTGTATTAGTTTTTGAAACTTTTTGTTTTAATCGATTACCCTATGTTTTAATCGATTACCATACATGCTTTTGTGGCTATTTGGTTTAAGGTTTTCTAGTTTAATCGATTACGCCATGTTTTAATCAATCACATGTTCTGGCTCACAGTCTTTTTTTGGTGTTGTGTTATGTTGTAATCGATTATGGTCATGTTTTAATCGATTACTTGTATCAACTTTTGGTTTTGGGTGAAAATAATGTAATTTTTTGTGTGTAATTTGTTACATCTCTTTGTCTTTACCTCATCGCCCACCATTATTATTGCATTTACTCCTGCTACCCACCTTAGCCAACCAAAATGCCTCAACCTCTTTTTATAAGCCAACCTTACCCTATCCATAAATCACACCAACACCTCCTCTAAAACCTCCTTTTACCACCCCTTTCTGAACCCAAATATCTTCTGCTCTCAAACCCTCTGTCTCCTCTTCAAGATGGCGAACAATCCTTCAAGAGCATAGAAGAAAGCTAAAACTTCCAAGATGAAGCAAGGTCAATGCTCACAGGCTGTTATCAACCGTTTGGACACATGGTTCATAGATGAAAGCAAGAAGAATGACTACAAGATGATACATGTTGTCAAACACGTGAGGATCCCCAAGTATTTGGACTTGGAATGGTTCTTTCAACAAGGGTTCAACTTTCCAAATCTGCTGGAAGTATAAGGATTATCGAAGCTAGTGCAAATGAAAGAAACTTTTTATCTAGAGCTAGTCAAAGTTTTCTACACTTGTGCACGTGTTGACCTTAAAGGTAACCTCTTCTCTACTGTTGATGAAGTAGATATGGTCATTGATGCTGTTGTGTGAAAAGAAGTAGTCGGTCTGAACATGGGTGGAGTCTGCAAGTTTGATCAATCACCTGAAGGGTACAACAAGATGCAAACCTATAGGGGAATGCTTCTTGACCCAGCTAGAACTTGAGGAATCGCTTAGGAGTTGATGGACTGACTGCAAAGGATAAAATGCTAGTGTACCTCATTACCTACATTCTCACTCTGAGGTCAAGTAATCACACTCAGGTAACGAATGATGATCTACAAATTGTTTACGGTTTGAAATCAGGTATCAAGATGAACCAAGTACTACTGATTAAAGACATTATGCTGAAGAGTCGTCGCTTGGTGGACTGTGAATTTCCTTATGTTGTGCTTGCCTCAAGATTCATTGACTACTTTAATGTTGATGTCTCTAATAAGGTTGTGGATTTTTGCAAAGCCTCTAGTGAGATTACCAAAAGGAATCTCAAGAAGCTTGGAATGAAGTTTGTTGATCATCAATGAATTATGGTTGGAGAGCCGACAGCTGGAAACATTGACCAGATGGAATAAGATGCTGGAGTTGAAGCTCCACAAGAGCCTGCGCATCAATGGAGTCCTTTTAAGTCATTTATGATTCAAAAGATAGATGTTATGCTTCACCTCCATCAAGAGAACTCAACTGAAGTTAATAGTTCATTGAAGAATATAACTACCCAACTGGAAACATTGAGATTAGGCTGACCCTTACCAACCTCCTTAATCCTAATGATGATGAAGCTTAGTTGTGTTTTAAGTGTTTGGTTGTCCTTTTAGATTACGTTTAATTTTGTTTTGTGTCTCTATTTACTTGTTATGTGATGGTTGATTAAGTAATAATGATTAAGTAAAGTTTTAATGATTAGTAATGGTTATCCTATGAATAAAATGCTATGATTTTTTCCCTGTCCACTTTACTTGTATTATTTTTTTTTTCGTTTTGGCTCTATTGTGCCAAAAGGGGAAAAACATTGCATTAGGGAGAAGTAGAACATTACATACATACTTTCCTATATAACTCTACTCTAATGATGATGATGATTATATGATTTACAACTTTTCTCAGTGTTTAGAACACATTCATTTTTTTAAAGTGTTTCAGGTTTTGTTTAAGAGAAGTCTCTACTTTTAAGACTTTTCAAATGCACTCAAATGGAAATTCAAGTTTGGCATCATCAAAGCCAAAAAGGGGGAGATTGTTAGAGATAAGGGGAGCAACATGAAGACAAAGCTTTGGAGCTTGAAGAAGTTTGGTCATTTTACATGCCTAACTCCTTGAGTGGCATTTGTATTGATTGTTGCATCTTAGCCTCCATCTTTTCATATGCTCATCATGCATCATCATGTAGAGGTAGGAAGAGTGTTTCTAAAGTTAGAAACTTCTTCAATGCATACGACTCTCTATTTTAATCGATTACAAGGCTATTCACAATCGATTACTCAAGTGTTTGTAGCTTGCAAATAAATTCTAGTTTTGGTTTAATTGATTACCAATTATCTGTAATCGATAACACAACTCAGTTGAGACCATGCTTATTTTTTCATGAGTCTCTACTTTAATTGATTACTTCGTTCTTGAGAGAGTTCCTAGAAGTGATCAAGAATACTTTGATCGATTACATCAAGAATCTAATCGATTACATTGTTCTTAAAAGCTTTTCAAGTATAGGAAGAATAATTTAATCTATTGAAAAGATAATATAATAGATTACTTCTTCGAAATAATCGATTACATTGGTTATTTAATCGGTTATATGCATAGTAAAAATCTAATTCAGATTGAATTAGATAACTAGAGTAGCTTCTCTAGAAATAGATAGTGAACCAATATAAAAATTGGTGTACATGTTCTTTTGATCTTATCATTCTTTCTTATTGTATTCTTGATCAATTTGCTAAGTTTAAAGAATTTTTTTTTTGAAAAATGAACTTTAACTAAAGGATCTTGTGTAAAGTTGATTGAATAGATATTGGTTTTAACAAAAGTTTGTGATAAGATCATTGAAAAAAAAGTTTTTCAATACTCTGTCTTTAAGTTTGATTTGATTTAAAAAACCAATTCACCCCCTTTTAGTTTGTGAGTTCCATCATCTTTTTCATTATACGGATTGACAATCTGTGTGAAGTATACGGATTGACAATTTGTATAGTCTATACGAATATTTCGCATATATGAAAAAAAAAATTACCTTCAGACTGTCGTTGCCATCGCAACACCCACCACGACAACGACGAAGGCAATGCAGGTAACAAATCACCGCGACAATGCAGGTATCAAACCACCATGAGCCAAGGGAAGGAGGAGCTAAGCCAAGTAAGAAGAAGAAATTGAAAATGGAAGGAAGAAGTAAAAAAAGACAATGTTGAAGTTAATAAAAAAAATTGAATGGCATATATGAGATTTGAATGGTTTAGGAAGAAAAACTCTCAAGGTGGTACAACGATAAGGCAATGTAGAAGGCAAAAGAAGGCTCAAAGCAATGAAATTGGCCGGAGAGGGGAGGGGATCTGATTTGAGGATATTTAGTGGGCAAATGATCGTTAATTCGTTATGGGTTCCTTAAGTTGTTTTTATGAATAATTTTTTATTTCAATTTTTGTATTAAGTAAAGTTAAAAATTCATTTAATCAATTTTTGAGCAAAATTTAATTGCCTAACTTATAAAAAAATGAAAAAAGAAAGTAAAATATATCGTGTCACAAACATGCACTAATGATATTTTAGAGGTGTTGGTGCGGTTACGGGTGGGGGCTAGTTGGGGTTTCCTTAGCTGCATCTAACAGCACACCCTTAATTTAAAAAAAAAAAAAAAAAAGTTAAAACACTGATGTTCGTCCAACGTAATAATTTCTTTTTCGGATATTAAAAGGGGTAAAGCTCCTAACTCCTAACATATTTTCTCTTGTTGAATTTTATCATATTATGTTGAACATATTTAAGGTCTTATAAAAAAGAGGTAAATATAAAATGTAAGCATAATCATTACATATTTAGTGTTTATAGTAGCTTTAACTTCTTAACTAACATTATGCTATAAGAAACATTTTCATCAGCCTTACCCTAGTGTGCGCGTATTAACATTTTCGTTACTGTTTTTTTTATTGGTAAATTTAGGTCATGTTTGGAATGAGTTTTTGTTTTTAATTTTCAAATTTTTCAAATTTTAACCAGTTTTGATTTTTTTAGTTTCCAATTTGTAAAGTTGATGCAAAAATAAAAAATCATTGTATCACACCAACTATATGAATTTTTGAAAACAAAAAGCACATGATTTACTCAAATCCAAATGCATGGGTAGAGCCATTTGAGATGGCGTAATTGTCACCATTGTCGCCACACGGGGTTTTGCATCGTCGAAATAAGAGCATCAATTGGGATTCGATAGAGGAGAGCAATTCAATGGAGAAATTGATTCCATCCCTTAAGAGAAGAACAAGATGATGAAGGTGAGAAAGAGAACGATCTCACCAACTGGTAGAGGCAGCGACGAGCGAGCAGCGGTTGGCGATCGACGACAATCGGCGACAATGACCAACGACCGATGAGGGACGTAGATCGAACAAGAGCGAGCCGTCGAGAGAGAGGGTCGGCGGAGATAGAGAGGCTGTTTTGAGAAATTAAGAGAGGCCATACAAAAAGAGTTGCCGAGACTCGAGAGAGAGACAAATTTCCCCCTTTGGGGTACTTTTCAAAACAATTTTTTGAAATGGGGTTGTTTTGAAAGTATTTCCTGCATGGGGCTTTTTTGGACGTAAAATGCATGGGGCATAAAGCAAACCGCCAGTGGAACTAGCGAGTTTGCTGTGCCGTGAAGGAATCGCCACTGGGAATGGCGATTTGGCCATGCATGGGGAACCGCCAGTCAAACTGGCGAGTTCCAACAGCTAGGCGTCAGGGTGCAGGGACGCAGCGAAGCAGGAAGGCAGCAGTGCAGAGGTAACTCGCCAGCACGGCTGGCATTTTGCTATGAGAGAGAGGACTCGCCAGTGGTACTGGCGAGTTGTATTTTTTTAAAGAGTGCTTGTTATATTTTTTTAATCTTTCTATGAAAAATACCCCGTATATGTTCATTTATTCTCTTGATTGATTAATGTTATTTCCCTTTTTCATTTTCTTCTTATTATTTATCATGTGTCTATTATTAGACAATTATTTTTGTCATTTTTTATTCGGTAAAAAGCTTTTTTTTTTTCTCTCCTTATCTCCTAGGTTCACAAGAAAACTTTATATATAAAGTGAGAAAGAGAAGGTATTTAATAATGATAAAAAATTAATAACTATTTTTTAACATAAAAAATAATTTAATGATGATACAATGTAAAATAGTTTTATATGATCTAAATTTAAAAGTAATAAAATTTCACAAAAATTAAATGAATTGAATTTATTATTGTTTGGAAAAAGTTTTAAACAAAATCATGAAATTTTTTAATGAGTAAAATTTCATTTAAATAATTGAAAGATAAATTCCACTTGAAATTGTATACTTTTTAATAATTTGAAGCTTTTAATCTTAGTTTTAAAATTAAATAAATAAATATTTTACTGTCCTGGCTTATGGTAATTACGTAACACCATTTATTTTCAACTTTCGAATATTTTGTACAACATTATAAAAATATTTAAGTATGAGAGTTTAAATTACATGATATACTTTATCTTTCCCGCGGGATTCCTATATGCATGGCGGGTTATTCACTAATTCATAACTCAAAAATGTTGTAAAATAAAAATTCTGCACAGGGCACACATATGTAGGAACTTTGCCTGCAAAAGCTGCACCTCGCCTGCAAAGCCTGTTGGAACTCGCCAGTTTGACTGGCGGTTCCCCATGCATGGCCAAATCACCATTCCCAGTGGCGATTCCTTCACGGCACAACAAACTCGCCATTTTCACTGGCGGTTTGCTTTATGCCCCCATGCATTTTACGTCCAAAAGAGCCCTATGCAGGAAATACTTTCAAAACAACCCCATTTCGAGAAATTGTTTTGAAAAGTACCCCAAAGGAGAAATTTTGCTCGAGAAAGATAGCTAACGTGAATGAGTGTGTGTAAAACTAACAACAAAATCCCATAAATCAAATTTTATTATTTTACAAATTTAAAACTATTTTGAAAACAATTAAAAAAAACCAACTCAATCTCAATTTTTCTAACAAATTTTCATTTTAAAACCAAAAATCAGAAACTCATAATCATCCAGAATAGAATTTTAGTTGTTTATTTATTAATTTTTATTAATGGGAAAAATTGAATTCACCATCTATGTAATTCTTTTTTTTATTTTTTATTTTTTACTATTAAGTTAATCTTTTTTTTTTATTTGTTACCCTTATTTGTGATTTCGCTCTCCTTCAAGCAAAAAGACAATCAACATTTAAAGGTCAATCGATCAAAATCATATTTTTACTTACTTTCGACCCTTAAACAACCGGTGATAGCAGATGGTGGATTCTAATGAAGAGCTAGGTCCCACTATAGTTGACTTCTTCTTGGACCATGGAACTAGGCATTAAAAAAAAAAACAAAAAAGGACCATCAAACTAATTAAAGAATGAAGAGATGTTTCCGTACTAATTAGTTAAGGCAACCAGGCAAAGGTCGACGCTTGCCACCCTCAACATTACTATGGAGCTTCCCCTTGTCATTTAGCTTGTTTTGTTACTAAAAGCTTGATGCATGATGTTTAAAAAGTAAAATTGCAAATATAATCAAATCTTGTTGTATTAGTTTTACTCTAATTCGTTAGGTTTGTCTTTCAAATCAAAATTTGATAGAACTTTAGCGACATTTGTATAATTGTCACATACAAATAAATGTTTCTTTCATATTTAAAAAATAATTACCCCTGGCATTTTATCTTGTCTATATTGAGATTGTTGATCAGGTCATCATATAGTATATTTTACCATGATCAACTTCATGATATAACTTAAACATTCTAACCTTAAGCTAACCTCTGCCATAAATCCCTAATTCAGGTAGTAATTAATTTGCTTTGTCCAAATTTGTATACGTGATTTTTTTAATTATGCTACTTTACTACATTATTGATATACTTGTTTAATTTTTTGTATATTGATCGATCAGTAATTTATCCAACGATAACCCACCCCCGTCAATGCTTCTTCCTTTGACTTTTGACTTTTGAGAAAGTCTTATTAAAGTAATATATGTACGTATCAATTAATTTTGTCAGATACACTTTAGCGTGGTTGTCTCACATTTTTTTATGAAAAATAAAATAGTGTCTTTCAATATTCGTTGTGTGTGTCGTCTAATTCCATCAAGGCATCAACTTTGATTTAAGTTGAAAAACTGTCAAATTTTTCAATTGATTTTAATAGTAATTTAACATTTTCTTAACCTATATTCCCTAAGGCGTTTTTAAGAAGGTTATCTGTAAAATTAAGTTAACTGAAAACAAAATATGTACAGTACTTAAAACTAAAAAGGGTTTGGTAATTAACATGAAAAATTTCTAAAAGAAAAGATGAATTTAGAATCATAGAATATAATGTGTAGTTTACCTGATTTCTTTATGGACATTGATTTTCTAGTACATCTTTAGTTGCGTACGTTACCTATGCTTGAGCACGTATTGTTGTAAGGAAAACACGAAATAAGGGGCTGGGAATGGTGCAATTGAAATTACATATGGAATGTTATTGTGGTTGGGTGGTTCCTTTGTCGGTTTGAGGAATTGTATAGCTTTCTTAAGCTTGATAGGTAATTACCTCTATGTATAGATGGGTAGAAGATAAATAATATATATGATTTCTATTACTCTTTTGATGGGATACAAATTCTTTTGGGGCCTTTTACATGTACTGTTTTTTGGTTGGATTAGTCACACCTTGTGGTCTAAATTTGGATTATTATTTTATAAATTTCTTTGGCTTTGTTTAAAAATTATATTAAATTTAAATTTAATGCTATATAGATTATTGGATGTTATTCTATATTATAAAATATTGATTGGCCAATGTTAAAATAAATGAGCAAGGGCTTGGAACTTAGAGCCTACCGAAGTCAGAAAATTTCTTTCCTACCTCATTACACAAACACAACACATCCTTGAAGGAGAACAACAGAAGGGAGAAGAAGAGTTTGAGGCCCCGCACACACCTACACTCTTAGAGACATGGAGTGTTAGAATTCATTAATTGTAGGGATTAGATATGATTTGAATTTAAATTGTAATTGATCAAAATTTCTATATATTTTCTCCTTTTTTATTTGTAATTCTGTTTTGATATTTTGTCCTCAATAATCATGGAAAGATGGTAGAGAGGATCATGTATTTATTCACTGTTTCATATCAATGAAAATTACCAGATTTCATTTTCTTAACATGATATCAGAGCCAGGTTGAGTGAATAAGGAAAAACCATCTCTCACTGGGGACCAACTGTCCCCGGTGAGTCCTTTTACTTGCTGCCTTTCTTCTATCATTCTTTTTTCCAATTTCTAGCGTACCATTCCACTTGTTGTCCTTCTTCCAGGGAACTATTTTTGTTTTCCAACAACTTTTCTGGAAAGTGTTCTTATCCGGTGAACCATATTTCGTTGTACAGAAGCTGTCATTGCTAGCACCACCGGACTCGTCTCTTCATCGCCGGTCAAGCCCACCTTTCTTTGGCGCCATCTGAGCTGCCACGTGCCACCACCTTCTCCGGCCCTCTTTTTTAATCTTTTCACGTTTTGTCAAATCTACTCTTCTTCAGAGCAATCTAGGTGCACCCACTACCACCATGGTGCTTGTCTTCCTCCAATTCCGTTTCTACTGTTCTTTTTTTCTCTATCCCTCTGTTGAGTCTCCACCATTGGTTATGAAGCTTCCAACTCTTGGTTTTAAGAAAGTCGAAACTTGCTTTGAACCTTCTGAGGCTGAAGTGTTTTCCAGCTCTCTCTTTTTCAAGCAATATTCGAAGACTTCGTCAACATCTCTGAGTTGTCCTTCAAATGTTTTTTTGTGGAACTCCATTTCTGTTATGTTTTTTATTTATTAGTGGGAATAAATTTTCTTGTAACAAGTTGATTACTTAGTAAGCTTCAGCTTGAGGGGGAGTGTTGAAAATTAGAATTAATATTTTGATTCTAGTATTAATTACAATTTATAGGGATATTATCTTTGATTTAGCGAAAACAAAATATCCTCTATTTATGTATAACTAATATATGTATTCTAGTACCATTTTCTAAACATGGTATCAGAGCCAACTCTAATCACCTCTCTTTTTTAGGAATTGGAGATTAGCTTCTAAGTATGAAAATGGAGGATAGGTCAAATAAATCAGATTATGCTCCACATATGTAGGATCTATCTCCAATCCTTACACCTGAGTGTCTTGATGGTACAAATTATATTGAATGACCCCTAAATGCAAAGAACAAGATCAGAGGTCATAGGCGTTGGGGTTACAGTCAATCCTTCGGGGTTGATTACCAAGAAACCTTTGCACCAGTTGCAAAGGGTTACACTCAATCCTTTGGGGTTGATTACCAAGAAACCTTTGCACCAGTTGCAAAGCTCAATACAATGAGGGTGTTATTATGACTAGCAGCAAATCAAGATTGGCCACTTCTTCAATTCGATGTAAAAAATGCTTTTTTACATGGATATTTAAAGGCCCTTAGTAATTCTCTTGACAAGTTGGGAATGTGTGACATCCATGCACCAACTTGAAAGGGGGTGTTAGAATCCATTAATTGTAGGGATTAGATAAGATGATTTGAATTTAAATTATAATTGATCCAAATCCCTATATATTTTCTCCTTTTTTATTTGTGGTTCTGTTTTGATATTTTGTCCTCAATAATCATGGAAAGATGGTAGAGAGAATCATGTATTTATTCACTGTTTCATATCAATAAAAATTACCAGATTCCATTTTCTTAACATGGAGCACATTGTTAGTGCTTCCCATTCATCATCTCCCCCTTCCCCTCCTTAATCATGCATTATTATTGTATGATTTCTGGTTTAAATTAATTATTGAACCCCTAACATGAGGAAAATTTGGATTTTTCATATTTTGCATGATTTGTTGGTTGTTTAATGTTGGCTTGATGATTAGAAGCCCAACAAATTGGTTTTTTGTTCTTTCATGGTGCTTTGGAATGGTTGAGTGGCCAAAAATGGTCTGGTGCAAGTAGATCTCATAAAAATCATGGTTTCCACAATTGTGTCTTTACTTGAGCAAG
The DNA here is from genome assembly GCF_000004515.6 of Glycine max. Classification (NCBI taxonomy): domain Eukaryota; kingdom Viridiplantae; phylum Streptophyta; class Magnoliopsida; order Fabales; family Fabaceae; genus Glycine; species Glycine max. Next base: position 30,590,117 of record NC_038256.2, on the reverse strand, counting down.
CCTATTCTGGTTTAAATTAATTATTGAACCCCTAACATGAGGAAAATTTGGATTTTTCATAATTTGCATGATTTGTTGGTTGTTTAATGTTGGCTTGATGATTAGAAGCCCAACAAATTGGTTTTTTGTTCTTTCATGGTGCTTTGGAATGGTTGAGTGGCCAAAAGTGGTCTGGTGCAAGTAGATCTCATAAAAATCATGGTTTCCACAATTGTGTCTTTACTTGAGCAAGCCTATTTTGGTTTAGTGAGAAGAATTACTTTGGTTGAGTGGGATATTCTCGTCGAACTATAATGCATTATTTTGGTTGAGCAAAAAACTCTCGATAAGCAAAAATTCAACTCGAGAATTTTATTAGTTGAGTGAGAACTATCCTCACTAAGTGAGAAATAGGTCAAAAAAACATAAGACTCCATACATGATTGTAAAGTGTAATTTAGGTGCACTAAGAGATATCTAGCCTTCAATGAGTAAGAGTAATCCTTGTAAGTGATAACTCAAACCTTGCACTACCTTAAGCAATAAAGTGAAGCTTTTGTCACTTTACCCATATCTGACCTTCACATTAACTAGACTTAACACCCCTGACAACAGTGTCAATGACCTTTTGTACCTCGGATACAAAGACTTCTTCGAATCACTTTCCATTGTATCATACATAGGGGCATGTACTTACTGAAAAAGACTGTTGTTCAAGATCACAAATCATATCCTCTAATCAATCTCCCATTTCTACATCAACTGGTTCAATTTGGGACCTTCTTTGAATGTCTGTCAATTCACCATGTCATATCTATGTTATATAATTCTTAATCCTATCACACAGAAGATGTTCCGATATGTCATCTAGCACTTGACGTCTCCCATTCAAATAGTTTATACAAGGACATAAATATTTTCCATCCTCATCCGGTAGAGTTCTTTCCAAGGAAAATTCCAAGAACTATTCAACCTCTTCCTTATACGTAGGGCTCATGTGACTTGCATTCATCCAACTTTGATCCATCTAATAACTTTGTGATACTCATAAAGTTATTCCATGCATCAAAACCTCACTTTTTTCATTAAAGGTATGACCCTATCCCATTCAGGAAGATATTTTTGTATAGTAGATTCATACGTAAACGTTAAGTTTCTTTTCTTAGATATGACAAAATTTTGACAATATTTCGCATTGATCTCTAAGTACACGACATGAAATTCGTGACATGAATTCCACCACAATAAAGTATGCACTTGGAGAATAAAGTAAAATGCACTATACAGAAATTTCATCAAATTTAAGAAAAAAGAGTTAACCTATACATATGAATCTACTATAAAAATGATTATTTCCAAGCTATCCAAACAAACAATTCCAAATTCAATATAATGATTAATCCAAACTGTCCAGAAGAATCATTGTATTGATTCTCAAACAAAAAATTAAGGTTCACTCATAATGAATATGACTTGTATATAAAATGACAATAATTAATAGAACAGAGAGATACATTAAAATAATCATACCATAGTTTTACTTTTATCAACTAATTTCAAACTTATAACAAATTGAAGTAAAATATTCGTAGTGAACATAGTATTTGTAAGAGAAATGTTACCTTAATAACTGGGCTTCTGGGTGATCTGCAATAAGTGACTTTGGGGATGATTTAGTGGTCTAATTGAAGGATAATCTTTAAAGCTGCAACATTGAGTAAAGTGGTGTTGCCTACAACAAAATACATGCCATTATTAAAGCAGTATATATATGAATGAGAGCATGTGGTGTGTGCAAGAAAATAAACATTGTTCATAAACAATTATTTACTCTAGAAGAAGAAAAAAAAATTCTCTTCATAATTCAAATTAATTTCTCACAACAGGATAACATGCAGTAATATCTAAGACACAACCATAATGAACCAAAATAATGTGGTGTTACTTTGACAAACAAAAATTAAAAATAACTAAATTAATCACTTGTATTATGAATGTAACATAATATTAGAATGGATTATGGAGCAAGTTGAAGGTAACATTGGTTTAGTCCACAGTCAAAATACAAGCCAAGACAGGCCAACTAATTAATTTAATTAAGTAATTTAATGTGGATTTATAAGTGAAGGGTGTTTATGGTAATTCACAATTGCTAACAATAGCTTCTGGACACTTAATTAAAGGAGGAACCTTAAAATGTCATGAAATAGAACAATATATTGAAACCATATTTGCTTACAGAGGTCCTTAGTTTATCATAAGAAAATGGAGCTAAGCTTATGCCCTGCATAAGGTATATGCATTCATTTATTACATAATCAAATACCTAATATGAGTAACTTGGGTATAGAATTTTTGGAAGGACTAACATCAGTATTTGAATGTATTGGTTCATAAGAGCTAATTATATCTTCTTTGTTTAGAAGTAATTCAAAATAGATTCATGCATTCAACATATAATGATAATATGTAATGTGCAGTTCTTTTATAAAATGTTAAAAAGTTCATGCATCACATGTTACATTCATTTACTTTTCATAGGAATTAAAAATACTACGTACTGTTTACAAAATTCCCAACAAATGGCATAAACCAAACCAAATCCATTTATAGGATTGGATTTCCTTTTTCAAAACCAGTTTGTTTTTTGTTCAAAATCAGTTTGGTTTAAGACCAATTATTAGTGTTTTTATGGTGTTTATCAAGAATAATAAAGAATAAAAATAAAACAAAAATGAGACAAATGAAATATATCTTTAGTAATAAAAGAACGACCAGTTCTTCCACGCATCATCTCATTTGTTTTTTGGCATTATTTTATTTCTCCCACTTGTTTCCTGCCTCGTCTTTGCTCGTCTTCATCTTTGTTCCTCCATTTCATGTTTTTTGTTCAAAATTCATTTTGAAATCAATAGGCCAAGCTACGATGACGCTAGGTTGCAGACCTGGGAGGTCACATTGTCGAGCCTTAACTACATCTACCCGCGCTAATCTTCCTCATCTGCTTCATTCCTTCATTTCGCGATTTATTTCAAATTCCAATTTCAAATCTCATAGCATTCTTCTCACTAGCTTCCAAAGCTACGAGGTGACCTAAGCCAACTATCTTCATTAGGCACTTCATAGCAAAAATCCCAACCAGATATTAGTTGTTATGTGTCTGTTTCAACATTTGTGCCTAGCTTCCCATTAGTTTTCTTTCAATCTCATTTCTTGATTCCAGTTGGATGCTTGACAACCTAAATGGGATTCTGTAGTTTGATTATCCATTGTATAAAGGTTGTTGAATTGTGGTTATTCAACAAGCTAATGTCAATTGGTAAGGGTCATGTTCTATTTTGAAGATAGAATAATGTTGTTCTATGTACTATAAAGAGCCTTATTTTTTTAGTTTATGTGTGTTTACTATATTATCACGATTCTATATTCATTAAAATTTTCTCTATTATGCATTTTCATTTTATGTTGCAGGAAGCTTCTACAAGTGTCAGATTAACAACGTCGTCATGCTTTATAAGATTGACAACCTCATCTTGCTTCGTAAGTGTGTATCGCTCTGTATATGGATTCATTTAGACTAATGGATGTTTTATGTCTTTATGACAATCATGTTTTGGATATTTGGAATTTTTGCAGTTGGTGTTGAAAGTTTAATGGCAACTGGTATGGATTTCTAGCAATTCCTTTAAGTTGTGGTGGTTGTATTAATTATAGCTGACATGTGTAGTGGTTCTGTTTGGAATAACTATAATTTTTTTATTTGTGTAGAATTGTTTCATAGGTTGAACTCCATATCTGAAATAGATGACCAAAAGGAAACTTGGAAGATTGTTGTTCAAGTGATAAACATGTGGACTATACCAAGATCGCCTAAGTTTATTGTTGAATTAATTTTAGTTGACAAGAAGGTCAGGTTAACTAATTTTTACTAGATATGTTGTATGGATTAGTTGTTGATTGTTGTTTATAGAAAATCTTTTTAGAACTATCACTTCTCATGTTGATTGTCCAAGGTGATAAAATTCTAGCACAAATGAGGAATGTTGATGTTCAACTTGATAATGTAATTTTTTATGTTGGTCACACTTATGATATTCATAACTTTGAAGTAGAAAAGAATAGTGCTCATTATAAAGCAACACACCATGGATTTAAAATAAATTTTGTAAATGCAACTAAAGTCACACCTCATGAAATACCAGAAATACCTAAAAAAATGTACAACTTCACAATGTTTGATGACATTGTAAGTGGCTCAATCAGCACTAACTTTTTAATAGGTACAATTTTTGAACATGTGCTTATTGAACTAATTTACATGTTAGTGTCGTTGTTCTCTCTAATGATGGATTTTTTTTTGAAGATGTTATTGGTGAGGTTGTTGAGATTGGGCAGGGGAATCTGCATGGCAAGCCAAAGAAAGTTGTATTTGCAATGAAAAATGGATGGTATTCATTATTATTTACAAAAATAGAAATTTGAGTCAGTTTTAAATGTTAGTTGCATGAATAATTCATTTTAATGTGACACAATGGAAGTATCATGAGTTGTACTTTGTGAGAGTCACTGGCTCTAGAGTTTAAGGATTGTTTTGATAGACATGTTTTTCATCTTGTGGTGTTGTTGCTCAGTCTAGCTAAAATCAAAGAAGCAAGAGGTTGTTGTTTCATTGTAAGTGCATTTTTCTAAATATACATTTTATTTTGAACTAATATAAACTTTTTTCGTTTTCTATAGGTACTTATCCAATAGCAATCCAGAATTCAATGCATGCACGATTCTCAATTCTTTGTGAATACTGACATGAAATAATTTTTGGAATTCAAGGATCGGTTTGTCACTGCATTCATGATACTTCCATCTATGTTGTGATTTAGTTATGAATATTTTAAACTTATTTATCAGTACATATGTTTACTTATTTCAAAATTGATCCGACACAACTAACAATGGTTCTGTGTACCCAAATAGGCAGTCAAATTTCGGGATCTTTAGTGTATTCTCTTGTAGATCGGTTTCTGCATAATGCCCAAGTGAAATGATTTTATGAACTTAGCCAATTGAAAAAGGTTTGAGATAATATTTGATGCATTTGTTGAGTTTGAAATATTGTAGTTCATTTTTATAAAGAACCAGTTTTGTTGTAGGAGTGTGTATGTGTTGCTGTGGCTACTATAAGCAAGTTGTTGGTAGTGAATGGGTGAATTTATGTAACAAAAAAAGCTGATGGAGGGGGTTCGTCGTTTGTTTTTGTTGGGTGTGGTAATAACTTGCAGCGAATGAATTTTTTTATTTATGTGCGTAGCTATTGATTCACCAATTCGTGTCATAGGTTTCGCGTGGATATCAAAGTTGGTCAACCTAATGAGTCTATAATTTTTACACTATGGGATCGAGAATGTTATGCTTTGATAAAGGAGACTACATATGAGATTAGGCAAAAAATGATTAATGAGGTAAAGAATATTGATACTGTGTCTATGTATTCATTTTGCATGGATATTATTGTAATGGTATGTTAAAAATTAATGGCTCCATAAATCTAATTACATAGGATGGAGTATTTGATGCAAGAGATATACCGGAAGAACTTGATCGTGTTTTGGGCAAAAGATTAGCTTTCAAATTTAAGGTTGTCCTTGGAAATACATGCCATTCTGTGTCTCAGTTATCTAATGATGATGATTTAATCAACTTTGTTCTTTCAAAGCTTCCAACCTTACAACATCAGGTAAGGTTTTTTTAGTTGTTGGCATGTTTAATATTCACTGTATTAGTTACTAATAACTACCTTTGTTTTTTATTATTAAGGATGAAGCTTCGCCTTTTGTATCGATGATGCAAGAGATTAATGATGTTGGTGATAGTGTAAGTTATTTGTTGTTTCCATTCATTAGGTTATCTTTTAAAGTGTCATGCATTTGCAAGCTTTATAGAATAATTTGGCCAATGTTGATCTGCTACTTATTTTATTATGTACTATTTTAATGGTCAATTACTGATTGAATATATATCATGTGTTGTAGCAATGTTTATCAGCCACTGCTGAGTCTGATCCAACACTCTTGGGATCCATCACACCGGCTAAGCGCATTTTTCCATTGTCTCACAGTCAACTGGATGGAATACCATTCGAAGATTTATCATCCATACAACTATCCTCAACTAGGCTGGGCAAAAAGCATATCAAGACTGAATTATCACCATGATCCACTGTTGAAATCGTAGACCTTCCTTATTTTTTTTGTCAATTTGAACTAATGTAAGCAATTATATGATTATTTTGAGCACATTATCACTCATGTGTTGTGGTGAAATGTGTAAAACATGGACAAAACATTTCTGGGTTGTAATTTTATTTAGTGTAGTGGTCAATATGGTATTTTATATTTTGTGATTTTGTAATTTGAGTTAATTCTATTATATGTTGATTTACTAGAGTGTTTAATATGTTGAAAATATAAATCAAGCTTGAAACTCTTTTTGTTATTTGGTCCATATAGTTAACAACACGATGACGAATAAATGGGTAAGTGTTTGGTGATTTTAGAAACATTATATAATGTAACCAGGCTTAATATATATCAATTTGTAATTGATAAGTTAAAATGGGATCACTTGATTGACAATCATAATTTGTAATGGATTAAAGCATAGTTGTAGTACAAAATATTTGTTTGTGCACTATACAGTTGTAGACGAAGATCTTTTAGCTTTGAGATAAGTAGATTGCAACAATCACTATCGGTAGAGGCTACTAACTTTTGTACTTATGAAGTGATAGGTTAAAATTCTCGAGATTACAAACATTGTAAAGTAAGAAATTGCATTACAAAAGGATACAGTAGAAGTGCATTGGTGTGATTGTGAGCAATCTGATTTCACCAAGTTGATTTCAGAAGCACACAACACATATACCTTCGAAACACCCTTATGCTAAGGTGATGGCAATTTCATGATACATGTTAATCCCAATGAAGGCTATTACTCCTTCTATTACTTGTTGGGCTCTAAGGGCTCAAATCAGTAAGCTATGGAAAATAGTTGAGCACGCCAATGGAAATGCAATTGGGAGGTTCAAAATGATTTTATTTGATAGCCAGGTATGCATTTTTTGTGTGTATAGGTTATTTGTGTCTTAATCAATATAGTGACAAAATTGTCTTTCTGGTTTACACCAAGTTTTGTTTTTATATTGAATAAGGGTGATCAAATTGAAACATCTATAAGAGAAGATATTTGGAATCTCTTAAGTTTAAATATGGAAGAAGGAAAGTTCTATATTTTGAAGAATGTTAGTGTACTGAGAAATGGTGCTGATTTTTGCCATGCAAATCATGAATATAAGCTTAAAATAACAAGATTCTCTGTTGTTACATCAATGGTGTCTGAATCGTTGAATCAATTTGAGACTAGTTCCATTAGGAGCCTTTACTGAACCTTTTCAAATTCTTGTGTATTGTATAGGTATAGTAGTTATCTTATTGTAATATGATTTAGGTATAATGTTCTGAGCAAGTTGGTGATTTTATTTGTTTAATATTTTATATGATGTAGACATAGTTAGATGGATTTCAACAATATCATCGGTGAAAAAATTTGTGAAAAATGGCATGACTACTCAAAGGATATTTGTTCACCTTACTGATGGAGAGTATGATTCACTTTTTTTGAAGTTACATTTTGTATAATACCCAGTGTTTGATAGTCAATTGTATGTGCAGGAACACTATTAAGTATGTTTTCTGTGATGAATATGTTAAAGTTATAATAGCGTTAGTAAGAGATAGTAATGTTCCAACTTTTTTTTTGGTAATTCAACATAGCAGATTGTAAAGATGTGTTGCATTGACTCATGGTAGGCATTAATATTAATTTTGAGATTCGTTGTAGGTTGATGATGCAACATTAATTTGAAAGTGTCGATTAACTAAATACATGTCAATGAATCAGGTGAAATGTATGTTGAAACTATGGCCAACGTCAGCAACATATTATTGGATCCAAGCTTACCAACCATGCCTAATTTTGGAATAAGGTATCCATTTATTTACTGTGTAGTTATTGCAGTTGTGATTTTTGGCATAATGTGTATTTTGTTTGTCAATTGTTTCATGCTTGCGGTGAACATTAATGTTACATGTGTTATAGCAGAGTCAAGCCTGACAAAGTATAAATGTGTATTTCACATTCCTGATTCTTAATGCCCACAAAAGGATTGCAGATGTGCATTTATTTGGATCAGTCAATATTTTTACTCCTTGATATACAACTGTATAGTTGGATTGTGAAATACACGCAATATGGTCTTCACTAATATCTAAATATGGTGTTGTTCAATGTTAAGGATAATTTATGTGTAATTTGGGCCAAAATTGTTGGATTCATGGATAATAATCCTTGGTGGGAGATAGAAAATGGCCAACGATTGGTCAAATATGATGACACCAGACATTACCGGACTGAACTCAGTGTTTCACTCATTCCTAGGTAAACATATTTAATTGATACATTATGTTTTGTATCCATGTTGAACCTGTGAACACTGAAACATCAATAAGTTACATGTATTCATTAATAGCTCAAGTTTATGATGAATCTGGAACTGCATGGTTAAAATTACCAAATTCTGATGTACCAAAGTTGCTCAATGAGGAATGCCATAATCTTATTTTGACAACTGAAGTAGTTACAAATTTATCATGGACATGTGATGGTTTTAATAGTATAACCAATGTTTACTAAAGTTGCTTTGCTGACTTATTCATGCAAGATCCTGGTTCTAGAGTGTATCCTGCACATGTAATGTCGTTTATCGGCAAACATCTTCTATTTTTAATAGAAAGAGAAAGTGCTTAAGGTAGATGTCTTGGAGATGTTGTTAACTATCCTAATGCATATACGGTACATCAAATCCGTCATGACAAGCAAGTGCTAAGGATGTTTCATTCCAAGGAGTTCTTAACTATGGCACAAGAGGTATGCGAAGTATTGAATGTTATTATATTCTAATGGTTAGTAAAGTGTTTTTTTACTGATTATGTAACAATATCATATTGGCAGTTAGGTGCAAAGACAGTTGCATAGAGATCATCGATTGAAAATACTAAGATGATCATTATGTAGTCTACTCCACCTACAGTGTTAATTGAATGGATTAAGAAGAAAAAGCAGGACCTCAGGTGTCAAGGTTTTGGCGGAAGCAGGAATGATGCACCCCAAGCTACACAAATTTGGAATGATGAATCTACATCTTCTTAATTATTACAAATTGGGTCATGATTGTAACATATAACTATTGTGATCAAATTCGATGTTAAGAATAGTGCATTTGGGGATATTATTTTGTTTTTTTGTTCTCCTTTAATGTAAGTCAGTGCTCATAAACAATATGAGAAGGAAATACAAAATACATGCCCATTTTTAATGTCCAAAATATGATCATTGTCAACTATATGAAAATTTTTAACTAAAACTTTTCTAAAATAGAAACAAAAATCACGTTTTAGTCTATGTATGAAGTTTAGTGTTAGTAGCAATAAACTATTATATTATCCTTTACAAGTCAACAAAAATATAATGAAAGAGGTGTTAGGCGTCCTGAGAGCATATTATCAAAAGCAATTTTTAGCTCAAGATGTTATGAAATACAAACAAAAGTGGCATATTAACCACGCATCATGTTTATTGTTAGTTGCAATTAACTATTATAATATAGTTTACCAATGACAAAGCATTAGAAATGATATTCATTCTAAACTTAATGCGCTTAAACCAATGATAGCAAAGCACATCAGTGCCCAACAAATATCACTGAAAAGGTGTTAGCTATCATGGGAACTTATTATCAAAAGCAAAAGGAGGTTTTCTTTACACGTGTGATTGTAGCCTATTACCAATTGAATGGGATAGCTCTATAAACTTACAGCCTATTATTAGCTTATTTTATCAGCAAAAAGGTAAGTGTTGGCTAAAAGATGGCTATAAGTCTACTAAGTCTACCATCTACTATAAAACTGGTGTGATCAACAAAAGTTGTCAAACAAGTGGTCTAAGAGTTCCAATAAGTCACTTTTTGTTTTCTAATCATGATACCATGAAAAACCATGATTAAGAGTACTAAATTATCGATGTGGTAGACTTGGTATATGATTTTTCAAGGCTAAAACCTTATGCAAGAACTGTGTTATAGGTGGTAGGTGAATTATGATTGATGTAACGGTGTGGTTCCCATCCACACAACTGTATATGTTTAAACAAATAACATGAATCTTCAAAGGCTCATTAAGAAATTTGGTTAATGGTATTCCGCTAAGACATCTTCAGTTCTTAGTTATACAAAGTAACAGTTTCATGTTATTAACCATGGAAGAAGTGGGATCTAACAACACAGTTTCTGCAAAATCTACAAGATTAAAAAGAAAATTGATATTGTAAGGAAGGTGTTTAAGAAGAAGTCAACTTGATAGTGCATAGAAGACACACATATTCAATGAAAATACAGGTTTTGTAGATATATACTAATATTGTCAAGTTGTATTGTTATTAAATGTGTATTGCTACATATGCTATGAAGACTGAGATTTTGTTATGAAGGTCACATGAATTGTTAATGCAACTAAAACAAGTGGCAGCCAAAGAATCTTTCAAACTCCATTAGCATATGTCACTAATACTTAGCCAAATACCCATCACCTTCAAACCAGATAGAGGAAAACTATGAATAACATGTGTAGGCTTCGTAATAATTTGTACAATGACTTTGAAGCTGCATCTTCAACTTCTATTGGAGTAGTAGATAGTGAAATGCATGATCATTCCTGTGTACGTGAACATGCAAATGATCCATTTTAGCAGACAAATGAAGGCTATTCAGATGACAGCACTAAAATTACAGGTGACAATAATTTGAAATAGTATATCAAACGAATTAGACATCAAGTAATAATCATAGTTGTGTTACTATTGGTTGTAATGCAGAAAATGCTTACAGTTTTCTAGATGATGAGAATCACCTAGCTGATGGTGTTCATGAATATGCTCATGACATTAGCACAGGTTTTAGTCTCACAATGCATAGGTTTTAGCTTTAGGAATATGTTGTTAATGTCAAACTAAGTGACATCTCTTTTGTAGGATATGTTGATATAAGAGATCCTTCTAAAACATGTGCATATTTCCAAGTTGCTATGTGGTATGAAGAAAGAACAAGAAAAGATAGAAATCAGGCTAATGCTAGCTATAGTCTTTGTTGCAGCATAGGAAGGGTACAACTTCCTTTTCTCAAGAATCCCCCCATGCTTCTACAACAACTATAATGTGATCAAGAATCACTCCAATCATCTTTCTTCCTTCTCCATTTCACTTCCATTGTTCTTCAAGAAGCTAAGGACTCCATTGATGAAGAAGATTCAAGGCCTACAAGCTCCACATGGAGCTATGTCATGTGGTATCAAGAGCATCTTCGTCTAGGTGATGTTCTCTTGCTTCCTCTATCTTTTTGTTCGGTCAATTCACTTTAATTTCTTGTTCTTCATCTTATTCTTCATGTATATCCTCCATTGTCTTGTGGTTTGGAGCTGTTTAGAGTAGATTCAAAAAAATAAACCGATTAAATCTTAGATCTATACTTGTTCTTGTATTTCTATGATTCAAATTTTATAGATCTACTCTTGAATCATGTTTTTGTGTTGATTTTAGGTTCTATCATTTTAAAATCATAATCTTCTTGTGTTTAGCCTCTAGATCTATTTTTTTTCCAAAATATTGATTAGAAAAAAAAAACACAAAAATCTAAGTGTAAATCACTTAATCCATGTTGTCTTAGAGTCATGTTTAGTCATAATAATCGTCACATTATGTTCTAAGTTTGTGTTGAATTTTGATTTTGTTGATTGAATTCTAGATACATTTGTTCATGTATTCTTGCCATTCTTAGCCTATCTTTTGAATTTTGATTCTAACTCATGCATGTTATTTAGTTCATAACATGTTCTAAATGAATTCCTAGAAGTAGTCTTGTTGAAATTTGTTTTGTTTTCTAAGTTTCCTATATGATGCCTATGAAGAAATTGAGATGTGGTGCTAAGTTATGGCTGGATTTGTGAATCAAAATAAGTCTTAAGCTCTCTTGAATTGTGTTATTCGAGACATTTGAGCATAAGAAAATGCAAATTAAAATTATCCAAACCTTAAGCAACATAAACACTACTCTTGATTTCTAGGTTGAAATCGTTGGTGCTGGCAGCTTGAACATACGAACTTGTAAAAATTAATGGGAACTGGTCACTGCGATTTTTGAGCTAAATTTTTTATTGAATTTTCTAAACATCTGGACCAAAATTAGAAAAGAAAAAGAACCAAGTGATCTGGATAAAAGGCAAAAATACAAAAAATCACACAAGTTGGTAGGAAAATCAGTGTCCAGGAAAAAAAAGTGAAAGGGAAGTGTGCTTGTTGTTTTAGCTTGAAATTTGTTCTATAATTGGTGCCTATTTTATACCAATCCTAGTTTTGAAATTTCAATTGAAAATTAGTGTGAAAACAAGTGCCAAAACTAGAGGTTTCTTGAGTCTTTTTTTTAGTTTTTTTACTCTACTCTAGAGCCATTTTACGTTTCTCTTTGAGTCCTAGCTTGCTTCTATATGCTTTTCATTGCTTTAATTGTTGAATAATCCTTGAAAATTTGTCTTGTTAAAACTCTATTGGTTTAGCTTTCATTTAATGTTTTTGGTCTTTGGTTATTGCTTGTCTCTTTGTTTACTTGTTTGTGAGTTGCCATATAAGTATTGGATCAAGTGGCCTCAGAATAATTAAGAAGTGGGGGGGGGGGGGGAGGGTTGAATTAATTATTCCTAAACCTTTACTAATTAAAACTTACTCTTCTAAGGCTTTTACTAAATTTTTAAGAGAATGAGGAGTAGAAGAGCAACTTAACAGAAAGTAAAAGCGGAAATTAAATGCACAGCGGAAAGTAAAAGAGTAGGGAAGAAGGAGACAAACACACAAGAGTTTTTATACTGGTTCGGCACCAACCCGTGCCTACATCCAGTCCCCAAGTGACCTACAGTCCTTGATATTTCTTTCAACCTTGTAAAAATCCTTTTACAATCAAAGATCCACAAGGCATGTACCCTCCCTTGTTCTCTTTGAATCTAGTGGATGTACCCTCCACTAGAACTAATCCACAAGAGATGTACCCTCTCTTGTTCTCAGTCAACAACCCAAGTAGATGTACCCTCTACTTGTACCACAAAGGATGTACCCTCCAATGTGTTAAGACAAAGATCTCAGGCGGTTAAACCTTTGATACTTTGTGAATGGGGATACAAAAGAATTCTCAAGCGGTTAGTTCTTTGAACACTTTTGTATTAGGGAAAGGGAAGAATCAAAAGAATTCTCAGACTGTGTCGTTTTGAATTCTTTGACAAGGGAGAAGGGAGACACAAAAGAATTCAGGCAGTTAGTCCTTTGTTCTTTTGGAAAAGGGAGAAGAGAGACACAAAAAGAATTCAGGCGGTTAGTCCTTGGCAAATTCTTTTTGGCAAAGGGAGAAAGGAATGAAAAGATGAATAGCACAAGTTTTCAAGGGTTGAAAAACCATAAAACTTTAGAAAGATTTTGGTACAAAGAAGAAGAAAAAGTTCAAAGAGATTCAAGGCTTGTAAAGGATTGTAAGAAATTGATTGGAAAAGTATTCAAGATTATTGAAATGCAAAACAAAGCCTTGCTTTTATAAACTCTTCATGTCTGGTCAAGACAACCATTAGAAGAGTTATGACTTTTAGGAAAACTTAAAAACCAATTTGAAAAAGTCAAAAAACTATTTGAAGAGTTACATCTTTTGATTTTATTCAGAAACAATCACTGGTAATCGATTACCAAATTAGTGTAATCGATTACTCAAAGCTTTTATGTGAAAGGATGTGACTCTTCACTTTTGAATTTTCAAAGGCACTGGTAATCGATTACCAAAACATTGTAATCGATTACAGCTTTTTGAAATTAATTGGAACGTTGTAAATTCGATTTAAAAACTTTTTCAAAACAATTTTGCTATTGGTAATTGATTACCAGAGAGTAAAAACTCTTTGGTAAACATGTTTTTAGAAAAATCATGTGCTACTCAATTTTTGAGAAAAACTTTTCATACTTATCTTGATTAAGCCTTCTCTTGATTCTTGAATCTTGATCTTGATTCTTGAGATCTTGAACCTTGAATCTTGATTCTTGACTCTAAACTTTCTTCTCGAGTCTTGAATTCTTCTTGATTCCTATCTTGAACTCTTGAATTGTTCTTGATTCACTTGAGTTGTTCTTTGATTGATCTTTGATTCACTTGAGTTGTTCTTTGATTGATCTTTGAGCTTTTTGTCATCACCTTTGTCATCATCTTTTGTTATCATCAAAACACATTTGAATCACCATGAAGCTTTTCTTCTACAATAAGAAATTGGAAAGAATGATTAGTGTCATCCCTTGAAGAATTTGAGTCAAGAAGCAAGGGGCCAATCACCTTAAGAGCTGTTATACTAAGAATCACTCCAAATTGAGTGAAACACCAAAGAGAGAACAACCACAAACATTGAGGACTTTTTTGTAACTTTTTAATTGGCAATTTACTTACCTTTATTGCTTTCAAATTTTGTAACAAAAAAGGCCTTTCATTGGAAGTGTGTTGGGAGCCTCCAATAGGTTACCAAACTTCCATTTGTGTGTAATAATTTTAGGCAATTTTTCCCTTAGGATAGTGAGTGTTTTGTTCGGAACCTTAAATGTGATCATCCAAACACTCTTAGGATCTACCTAGTTTACATTTCTTGTACTTTAATTTCTTGCTTACTTTCTTAGCTTATTTTCTTTACTAGTCATGCCTAGTTTATCTTGTTATTGCATAATACTTTCTACTTGCTTATCACGCTTATCTTGAGTTCTTTTGAACCCTAGCTTTTACCTTTGCAAACCCCCAACAAGAAAGAACCACAACTTAGGAACCAACATGAGTCATCATTCATCTAGTGTTAATGGTGAGGGTACTAGTCATAAGGACTCTTTATCTAGAATCTTAGATGAGTTGAGTTTCCTCAAGTTATGGAACGAAAAACTAGAAAGAAAAGAAAAAGAAAAAGAGAGGGTAAAAATAAATCAAGATGAAAGGGAACAAATAAGGGCAGAAGAAAGAAGGAAAATACTAAAAGTATTAAGAAAAGAAAAACATGCCTTCTATAGTAGTCATGACCCTTGCAAGAGCCTAAGTGAAGAACTTCATGACTATTATGAAGGAAGGCATAGGTAACATCTTAGGCCTCACTCCCATAGGAGAGAAAAGAAAAGAAAGCCTCAAGAGGCTAACATTAACCTCCCATACTTCCATGGGAAGGACAATGTAGAGGCTAACTTAGATTGGGAAATAAGGGTAGAGCAACAACTTAAAAAGAAGTCTACTTCAAAATCTTATGGCTCTCACTCTTATCCAAAGAAAGACCAAGGTCAAGGCATCTTAGGGGTGACACCTTCTAATCCCAAAGATGATAAGGGGAAGACAATAGAAAAGCAAGCCCCTAAGGCTAGTATGCAAGAGAAAACTAGCTCTATAAAGTGCTTTAAATGTCTTGGAAGAGGACACATTACTTCTCAATGCCCCACCACAAAAACCATGATTATGAGGGGCCAAGACATTTATAGTAGCCAAGATGAGGCTACTACTTCACCTTCCTCTAGTGAAAGTGAAGAAGCAAAAGGGGAAGAATCTAGTGAAGAAATCTACCCCTAAGAAGAAGGATAACCTTTAATGGTTAAGGAGGAGTGTAAGGAGGTAAGTGTCTCCTCCAAGAGGTTAGCTAAGAAGGAAATTCATTTTGCAATAAAGACAAACATTAAAGAAACGTCCCCTCTTAAACAACCTTTACATCTTCTCCTTTGTAAAAAGAAACTTGTTAGCACTGCCACACCTCTTAGGCTTGAGATTATTCCTCAAGTAAAGAAGTTGTTAGATGAGGGTTTGGTTCGTAAGAGCTTAAATCCTTGTACTTTGTTGGTGCCCAAAATAGGTATTATGAAGCACCAAATCCCTATTATAGGTGGTATGATGAATGTGTTGAGTGGTGCAACCCTCTTTTGTAAAATCACCCATGCATCCAACATCTTCATGATTCATATACATAGGGACTCATTAGGTAAGTTTGTTCTTATTTTTAGTTTCAATACAAACTTAGGTCCTTATATAGGACACCTTAGGTTTGTCGTACTTTTTGATAGGAATAATCAACATCAAAATACAGAAAAAGGTATGTTTTATTGCATTACTTTCCTTAATTTTTTAAATAGTGATCAAGGGGTTTTCACGGAAGGTCATTCCTGAGTGGCCCACTCCACCAAGTATAAGGAAAATTTGGGGCTTCCATGACTTAAAAAACTTTTACAAAAGGTTTGTCCCATATTTTTCTATACTTGTAGCACCACTCATTGAGTTAGTGAGGAACCATGTTCTCTCATGGGAAGATGCCCAAGAAAGGGGTTTTCGGACCTTACCCTACTCCAACATACCAAACACCACTAATATATATATATATATATATATATATATATGTTTTTATTCCTTTTACATGTGTTGAGGGAAGAAGCCTAGAGCTTAAAGAACCTCTGAATTTGAGGTCAAATCCTTTTCAAGGGGAAGGGAATGATGCAATCCTACCCCTCAAGGGCATTGGATAGAAGACTCCAAGAAGATTGGGCTAGAGATGCAAGAGAAGGCCCTAGGGTTCTCATGAGCCTTAGGGTAGATTTTGGGCCCATGGGCTAAGTATGAGCCCACTTATCTTTGTACATATAAGATCAAGGTTTCACTATTTTTGGGCCTTGTGTTAGGGGTAGTTTTGTAATTTTATATGCATTAAGTGCACTATTTAATGTGTGTGTGTTGGGAGAGAAATTTAATTGAATCGGAAGAAGTTCAATCCAATTAAATTTCTGACCATCCTTAGGGGAAGGTGAGCATTTGCTTGCTACACTCCATTGCCACATCATATAGTCACACTTTGTGCATGTCCTTCATGCTTTACATGCCCCATGACACCTAAGCACATTAAGTGGAGAATCCTGGACTTGATCTTGGATTAGTGGGCTGAACCATAGCTAAAATTCACTAGTCATAATTAGAGATATTTTGGCTCCAAAATTTGGCTCCACAAATTCAATTTCAAATTCAAGTGAAATTTGAATAGAAATTCAAATTTCCCTCCAATTTTGTGTGACACTTAGGCTATAAATAGAGGCCACGTGTGTGCATTTTTGGGAACTTTGTGATGGAAGCTTGCTTGTGGGGCTTCTATGGAGGCTGGATCCTTGAGCTACAATGAGGTCCTTTAATGGTGATTTTCCACCATGGAGATCCAGCGGAAGACAAAGGAGAAGAGGTGAGAGGAGGCGCCATCCACTAGGGAATAAGCCATGGAAGAAGGAGTTTCACCACCAAGATGAGCCTTCGATAAGAAGCTTGGAGATGATGCTTCAATGGAGGAAAAGAAAGAGGGAGAGAAAGAGAGAGGGGGAGAACGAAATTGAAGGAAGAAAAAGGGAGAGAAGTTGAACTTTGAGTTGTGTCTCACAAGACTCTCATTCATCAAAGTTACAACAAGTGTTACACATGCTTCTATTTATAGACTAGGTAGCTTCCTTGAGAAGCTTTCTTGAGAAAACTTCCTTGAGAAGCTTCTTTGAGAAAACTTCCTTGAGAAGCTAGAGCTTAGCTACACACACCCCTCTAATAACTAAGCTCACCTCCTTGAGAAGAGAAGCTAGAGCATAGCTACACACCCCTATAATAGCTAAGCTCACCCCCATGAAAAAATACATGAAAATACAAAAAAAATTCCCTACTACAAAGACTACTCAAAATGCCCTGAAATACAAGGCTAAAACCCTATACTGCTATAATGGCCAAAATACAAGGCCCAAAAGAAGGAAAAAAACCTATTCTAATATTTACTGCTAGAATGGCCAAAATACAAGGCCCAACCTTGACCCATGGGCTCAAAAATCTACCCTAAGGTTCATGAGAACCCTAGGGCCTTCTTTAGTAACTCTAGCCCAAGCCTCTTGGAGTCTTTTATCCAATACCCTTGGGGGGTAGGATTGCATCATCCCCTCCACCTTGAAAAGGATTTGACCTCAAATCCCGAGGTTCTTCATACTTTGGGCTCCTTCCCTCGACACCTGTAAAAAGAATAAAAACATATGTATTAGTGGTGTTGGGTATGTTAGAGTAGGGTAAGGTCTGAAAACCCATTTCCTGGGCATCTTCCCATGAAGGAACATGGTTCCTCACCAACTCAATGAGTGGTGCTACAGGTATAGAAAAATATGGGACAAACCTTTTGTAAAAGTTTGTTAAGTCATGGAAGCCCCAAATTTTTCTTATACTTGGTGGAGTGGGCCACTCAGGAATGACCTTTATTCTCTTAGGGTTCATGGGAACTCCTTGATCACTATAAGAAAAGTAACACAATAAAACATACCTTTTTCTGTATTTTCATATTTATTATTCCTACCAAAAAGTATAACAAACCTAAGGTGTCCCATATGAGTACCTAAGTTTGTATTGAAACTAAAAATAAGAACAAACCTACCTAATGGGTCCCTATGTACACACACCATGAAAATGTTAGGTGCATGAGTGATTTTACAAATTGCACCATTCAAAACATTCATCATACCACCTATTTTAGGGACTTGGTGCCTGATAATACCTATTTTGGGCCCCAACAAAGCACAAGGATTTAAGCTGTTGCAAACCAAACCCTCATCCAACAACTTCTTTACTTGAGGAATAAACTCAAGCTCAAGAGGTGTGGTAATGCTAGCAAGTGTCTTTTTACAAAAGAAAAAATGTGGAGGTTGTCTAAGAGGGAAAGTTTCTTTAATGTTTGTCTTTATTGTAAAATGAGTTTCCTTCTTAGCTAAACTCTTGGAGGAGACACTTACCTCCTTACACTTCTCTTTAACCACTAATGGTTGTCCTTCTTCTTGGGGGTAGATTTCTTCACTAGATTTTCCCCCTTTTGCTTCTTCACTTTCACTAGAGGAAGGTGAAGTAGTAGCCTCATCTTGGCTACTATAAATGTCTTGGCCCCTCATAATCATGGTTTTTGTGGTGGGGCATTGAGAAGTAATGTGTCCTCTTCCAAGACATTTAAAGCACTTTGTAGAGCTAGTTTTCTCTTGCATACTAGCCTTAGGGGCTTGCTTTTCTATTGTCTTCCCCTTATCATCTTTGGGCTTAGAAGGTGTCACCCCTAAGATGCCTTGACCTTGGTCTTTCTTTGGATAAGAGTGAGAGCCATAAGATTTTGAAGTAGACTTCTTTTTAAGTTGTTGCTCTACCCTTATTTCCCAATCTAAGTTAGCCTCTACATTGTCCTTCCCATGGAAGTATGGGAAGTTAATGTTAGCCTCTTGAGGCTTTCTTTCCTTTTCTCTTCTATGGGAGTGAGGTCTAAGATGTGACCTATGCCTTTCTTTGTAATAGTCACGAAGTTCTTCACTTAGGCTCTTGCAAGAGTTATGACTACTATAGGAGGCATGTTTTTCTCTTTTCATTTCTTTCATTATTTTTCTTCTTTCTTCCTCTCTTATTTTCTTTCTTTCATCTTGACTTATTTCTTCCACTTTTTTTCCTTTTTTTTTCTCTCTTGTTTTTCTTTCCATAACTTAAGGGAACTCAACTCATCTAAGATTCTAGATAAAGGGTCTTTATGACTAGTACTCTCGCCATTAACACTAGATGAATGATGACTCATGTTGGTTCCTAAGTTGTGGCTCTTTCTTGTTGGAGGTTTGAAAACAAAAGGTAAAAGAAACTATGGTTGAAACTAGCCAAAATAAACACTAAATGAGGTGTGAAAGATAAGGTAAAAAAACTAATTGGTAAAAGGCAAGCTATCTAGGCGGTTTGACAATGGAAGGTAAAGGAAATAAACTATGAAAGTAAGCAAGAAATGTAAACTAGGAGAATCCTAAGAGTGTTTGGATGACCACATTCAAGGTTCCCAACAAAACACTCACTATCCTAAGGAAAAATTGCCTAAAATTATTACACACAAATGGAAGTTTGGTAACCTATTGGAGGCTCCCAACACACTTCCAATGAAAGGCCTTTTTGTTACAAAACTTGAAAGCAATGAAGGTAAGTAAATTGCAAATTACAAAATTACAAAATGGTCCTCAATTTTGGTGGTTGTTCTCTCTTTGGTGATTCACTCAATTTGGAGTTTTTCTTAGTCCAATAGCTCTTAAGGTGGTTGTCCCCTTGCTTCTTGACTCAAATTCTTTAAGGGATGGCACTAATCCTCCTTTCCAATTCCCTATATGGCAACTCACAAACAAGGAAACAAAGAGACAAGCAATAACCAAAGACAAAAAAAAAAATGAAATGAAAGCTAAACCAATGGAGTTTTAACAAGACAATTTTTCAAGGATTATTCAACAATTAAAGCAATGAAAAGGACATAGAAGCAAGTTAGGACTCAAAGAGAAACTTAGAATGGCTCTAGAGTAGAGTAAAAAAAACTGAAAAAAAAATACTCAACAAACCTCTAGCTTTGGCACTTGTTTTCACACTAATTTTCAATTGAAATTTAGGAACTAAGATTGGCATAAAAAGGCACCAATTATAGAATAAATTTTGAGCCAAAACAACAAGCACACTCCCCTTTCACCCTTTTTTTTTGGATACTGTTTTTTTTTTCTGCCAAATTGTGTGATTTTTATTATTTTTTCCTTTAATCCAAATCACTTTTTTCTTTTTTTCTAACTTTTTCCCAGATGCCTAGAAAATTTGGTAAAAATTTCAGCTCAAAATTCGAAGTAACCAATTCTCAATAATTTTTACAAGTTTGTATGTCAAAGCTGCCAGCACCAACGATTTTTTTTAAGCATGGTATATTGATTGCCTTGAGCTTACTTTCAACCTTCCTATGTATGTTGAACTCACTAGGATTGTTTACCACAGTTTTAGGAGTTCAATATTAACTTAGGATCAACATTTCATCCAGCAATTCAATCACCAAAACTCAAATTCACAATAGACACAATCATAAGGAAACCTAAAAGTTCAAGAAAAGGTTCACAATCAAAGACTCTCTAAGAATTTTGCATGAACATGTTAAGGACTAATTAACATGAAAGATTTGACTCAAATCAAATAATAGTCTAAAATAATTTCATACACTCATGAACAAATGAGTTAGACAAAGAAACAAGAAAATAAAATTCAGAACAACATAAGAAATCTTATGTGACAAGTTTCATGACTAGACATGACTTCTATGACAAAACTACAATAGGTGAACAAGTCACTCTATATTTTTGAGGTTTTCTTCTACTTTAATGCTTTTGTAAGAATTTTATGGTTTAGGTTTCAGCCACAAAAAAAAAATAACAAGACAAAACTCAAAGGAACCTAAACTCAACACAACTCATGGCTCAAGAACAAGAAATTTGAACCATATAAAATCAAATCTAGCTTCTATAGCTAGTTTAATCGGTGGAAATTATAAAAAATCATTTTAACAACATTTAGCACAAGACATGTGAGGAGATACATGGAGAAAAATGAAGAAACAACAATGGAGGAGAAGGTAAAACTGAAAATCAATGGAGGTTTAAGGAGCACCTACTTGAAGCTCTTGTGCTCTGATACCACTTGATGGAAGCTTTCTTGTGGGGCTTCTATGGAGGCTGGATCTTTGAGCTTCAATGAGGTCCTTTAATGGTGATTTTCCACCATGGAGATGCAGTGAAAGACAAAGGAGAAGAGGTGAGAGGAGGCGCCATCCACTAGGGAATAAGCCATGGAAGAAGGAGCTTCACCACCAAGATGAGCCTTGGATAAGAAGCTTGGAGATGATGCTTCAATGGAGGAAAAGAAAGAGGGAGAGAAAGAGAGAGGGGGGAGCACGAAATTGAAGGAAGAAAAATGGAGAGAAGTTGAACTTTGAGTTGTGTCTCACAAGACTCTCATTCATCAAAGTTACAACAAGTGTTACACATGCTTCTATTTATAGACTAGGTAGCTTCCTTGAGAATCTTTCTTGAGAAAACTTCCTTGAGAAGCTTCTTTGAGAAAACTTCCTTGAGAAGCTAGAGCTTAGCTACACACACCCATCTAAAAACTAAGCCCACCTCCTTGAGAAGCTTCCTTGAGAAGCTATAGCTTAGCTGCACACACCCCTCTAATAACTAAGCTCACCTCCTTGAGAAGAGAAGCTAGAGCTTAGCTACACACCCCTATAATAGCTAAGCTCACCCCCATGACAAAATACATGAAAATACAAAAAAAAAGTCCATACTACAAAGACTACTCAAAATGCCCAGAAATACAAGGCTAAAACCCTATACTGCAAGAATGGCCAAAATACAAGGCCTAAAAGAAGGAAAAAACCTATTCTAATATTTACAAAGAAGAGTGGATCCAACCTTGACCCATGGGCTCAAAAATCTACCCTAAGGTTCATGAGAACCCTAGGGCCTTCTTTAGTAGCTCTAGCCCAAGCCTCTTGGAGTCTTGTATCCAATACCCTTGGGGGGTAGGATTGCATTACTTTGATCATTTGAGAATTACACTTCAAAGTTCAGATCTCATTTGAGGCACAATATTTCGTGCTCCTTCTCCCCTTCTCCCTCCAGTCATCTTCTCCTTCCTTCAAGCTCTTATCCATGGCTTCCTATGGTAGTGAGCTTCTTCTTAACTCATCTTCTCCTTGAAGTGGCGTCTTCAATTATCTTTCTTCCTTCTCCATTGTGCTGCCATTGATCTTCAAGAAGCAAATGACTTCATTGATGAAGAAGATCCAAGGCCTATAAGCTCCACATGGAGCTACATCACTACTGAACTAAATGTTCATGAGATTAAGCACTATCTTGACGGTAGGTATGGTTGTCCTTGTGAAGCCTGCTAGAGAATATTTTCATTTCTAATTCACAAAAGATCGCCTATTGTTGAAAGGTTATACTTTCATTTGCCTGGTGAAAACTTAGTAATGTTTGAGGATGATGATGACATTGATGCTTTGTTGTCCAAGCTAACTGTTAAAGAGCTATGTTTACATCTTGGCTACAAGCTAATAGCATTTTCTAGGAAGGAAAAGATCTAACATACTTGCAATTCATTTCAAAGTTTGCATACAATTGGCAGGCTTAACTGGGTTCCTCCAAGTATTGGAGAATTATATTACCTTAGGATGATGTTGGCTGTGGTTAAAGGACTGACCACTTATGAACAAATTTGCACAGTTAATGGTCAACTCTATTCTTCATTTAGAGAAGCTTGCTTTGCTATGAGCTTCTTGCTTAACGATAAGGAATATATTAAGGCTTTAAGAGAAGCATACCATTGGGGTTATGGCTAATTCCTAAGAAGATTGTTTGTAACAATGCTCATATCTAATAGCATTGAGAGACCAAATCATGTATGGGCTGAAACATGGGAGTGTCTAATTGATGATATTCTTCATCAACAAAGAAGGATAAGAAACATGTCAAATAATGTATAGTAAACGTTGTATTCTTTTTTAAACTGTAATTGTTGTTTAAAACTTACAAATTCAATTGTTTATTTCTGTGAAAAGACTTAGAGATTGAAGCAGAAGAGTTACAGAATTTGGCATTGATTGAAATTGAAAAGATTTTACAATCGAACAAAAAATCATTAAAGGATTATTCAACCATGTCTTTTCCAAGAAATGTGTTACAACCGTATCTTGGTAATATATATATATATATATATATATATGCTTAACATAATTATGACAAGGTTCAGTTACAACATGATTTCCAAACATACTTTGTTTCTCTAACAAGTTAGGAAAAATTGGTGTTTTTCTTATTGTAATATAACTTCAATAGCAACAATGATGGCTGAATCATGTGAATCTAATAACATTTTTGTTTAATTACAAAAATAGATGAGCAGAGAGATATCTTTAATGTAATCATCAATGTTGTCAATAGACAAGTTGGATGAATGTTTTTCCTGTATGGATATGAAGGTACTAGCAAAACCTTTATGTGGAAGACATAGCTTCTGCATCACGTTCAAAAGGTGATATTATTTTGACAGTTGCTTCAAGGGGTATAGTCTCATTGTTATTACCCAATGGCAGAACTACACGATCAAAATTTGCTATTCTTGTGCCTACATTAGAGAACTCCACATGTAGTATCCACCAAGGTACAAAACAAGTTAAACTGTTGAAGGCAACCTAGTTGATCATATGGGATGATGCTCCTATGGCTCATAAGTATTGTTTTGAAGCATTAGATAAAACATTGAATGACATCATGTGCATGTCTAATTCCGACAGTGTTCCATTTGGTGGAAAAGTTGTTGTCTTTAGAGGTGATTTCAGGAAAATTCTTCCCATCATCCCAAGAGGAAGTAGATTTGACATAGTACATGTTACTATAAATACTTCATATCTATGGGACTACTACATAGTTTTAAAGCTGACAAAAAGCATGCATTTGCAGTCCAACCTAACAATAATAAATGCACAAGAAATTAAGAGGTTTTCGCAGTGGTTGATAGATGTTGGTGATGGAAAAATAGGCATTGGTGATGATGGGCTATATGACATAGAAATTCCATCATAATTGTTGATTACAAACTTCAGCGATCCTATTAAAGCAATTGTTAGCCATACTTATCCAGACATCCAGCACAACTATAAAGATGAGGAATTTCTCAAATCCAAAGCTATTCTAGCTTCAACAAATGAGGTTGTAGACCAAATAAACGACTACATATTAAACATCATCCCAGGTGAAGAGAAAGAATATTTCAGCTATGATTCAATTGACATGATAGATGCTGGATCAAGGGAATCTTATGAAGTTGTTACACCAAAATTTCTACATTCATTGAAGACATCAGGCATGCCTAATCATAAGATAAGGCAGAAAACAGGCACGCCTATTATGTTGATTCAGAATTTAGATCAAGTACAAGGCCTTTGAAATGGAACAAAGCTAATTATGTCTAGAATGGCCAATCATGTTATTGAAGCACGAATAATTTCTGGAAAAAACATAAGAAGTTTGGTGTATATTTTGTGAATGTCTTTATCACCATCTCAATCTCCATGGCCTTTCAAGATGATTAGAAGACAATTTTCATTCATAGTTTCATATGCCATGACAATCAATAAATCCCAAGGACAATCTCTTCAAAATGTAGGATTATATCTTCCTAAACCTGTTTTCATTCATGGCCAACTTTATGTGGCATTCTCAAGAGTTCAGAGCAAAAGTGGATTGAAAATCCTTATTCATGATAAAGAAGGAAAACCACTAAACATAATGACCAATGTGGTTTTCAAGGAAGTTCTTTAAAATCTATAGTATGTTCTTGAACTAGCTAAATAATTATTGATGACATTGAAATACACTTCTTTGTGTTTTTTTGTTTTTTGAATATGAGCCATTAATTAAGACAATTTGCCTAAAGAGATTGTCAAAAAGTGTATAAATTGTATAACAGAGTAATGGTGCAGCTATTACTTTTGAATCATAAACATCACTTTGTCAGAGTTTTAGCTGCAAGGTATGATGATTGGAAAAATATGGTTATCATAACCAGTTCCTCCATGTTTCTCAATACACCAAAGCTAAAATTGATCTCACTTATCACCTGCCTTTTGATGTAATGCAGCAAATTAGCATTTAGCCATATCTGTAATGTTTATATGATTACCATTCCTACTGATATCAATTGATTTCAAAGACAATAAGAATTACAGAGTTGAGTAATTTATAAAGAAAGAACTAACACAACAACTATAACTTCCATCCACTCATACTACCTTGAGATATATTTTTTCGATAACCACTTCAAATAAATTGTAATTTTTCTTTTTAAATATCAAAGTTTTATATTAACCAATTATTGAAATAGTAAAAAATAACTTAATTACATAATCCCAAAAATGAATTCGACTGTTATAATAATGTCTATAAATCGAGATTTTCTTCATGAACTTGTCAATAGTTATTAACGAATCTAATAGGCCTTAATTATCTGTTTGTGAATATTATACAATCTCATGAAAATGTTGTTTAATTAATTCAAAAATTGATTTTAAATTGTCATATTAATGTCATTCATTGGCCGAAAAAATTATTTTAAATAAATTTGCAAAATAAAATTGTACATCTTGGATCAAGTGGCCTCAGAATAATTAAAAAGGGGGGGTTGAATTAATTACTAATGTGTCTTGACTAATTAAAATTTATCCTTCTTAATGTTACTAGATTCAATTAGGCTTTACTACTAAGTTATGAGAAAGTAAAGAACAAAAACAATAACTTAGACAAAAGTAAAGCGGAAATAAAAAGTACACAGCGGAAAAGTAAATAGTGTAGGGAAGAAGAAGACAAACATAAGATTTATACTGGTTCGGCAACAACCTGTGCCTACATCTAGTCCCCAAGCAACCACCGGTTCTTGAGATTTCCAATAACCTTGTAAAATCCTTTACAAGCAAAGATCCACAAGGGATGTACCCTCCCTTGTTCTCTTTTAACAACCAAGTGGATGTACCCTCCACTTGAACTGATGCACAAGAGATGTACCCTCTCTTGTTCTCAGTATTACAACCCAAGTAGATGTACGCTCTACTTGTACCACAAAGGATGTACCCTCCAATGTGTTAAGACAAAGAATTCTTAGGTGGTTAGTCTCTTGAATCTTTGTAAGGGGAAACAAAAGATATCTCAGGCGGTTAGTCCTTTGAAATCTTTTGTTTAAAGGGAAGAAGAAGAATCAAAAGAATTCTCAGGCGGTTAGTCCTTTGAATCTTTTGACAAGAGGGAGAAGGAAGAATCAAAAGAATTCTTAGGCCGTTAGTCCTTTGAATTCTTTTGGCAAGAGGAAGAAGGAATGAAGAAGAAGAATAGCGCAAGTTTTTGGCCAATGAACTTTTCTTGAATAAAGAATGTATTGAACAAAAACTCTTAGAATGAAAGAAATCTGTTATGCATGAAAGGAATCAGTCTCTTAAATTCGTGTCATGGTCACATATTTATAATCATTTAATGACTCAAGTTAAAGTTTGTGACTCTTGGCAATTTCTTTAAAACTTGTCACTTTAAAAGTTGTGACTCTTTTGAAAAACTAGTCACTTTAAAAGTTGTGACTCTTTTTGAAAACTAGTCACTTAAAGGTTGTGACTTTTGAAAAAATCTTCAGAAACAAGTCACTTTAAGAATTGTGACTTTTGGTAATTTATTTATCGTGATATTCAATAATTTGAAAAACTCTTTTAATACTTATCTTAATTGAGTCTTCTCTTGAATCTTCACTTTAATCTTGATTCTTGAACCTTGCTTTGATTGAATGACTCTTTGATTCTTGAAACTTGCTTTGATTCTTGATTCTTGACTTGAGTCTTTGTCATCATCAAAATAAACTTGGAAAACATTGCTTCCACAGTACACACTCAAAATAGTAGCAAATAAAAAATTATCACTATTGACCGATATGAATTTCAAATCCGTAACGAGTTTATGTATTTGTAATACTTAACAGATTCACCAAAGGACAATTTTCAAGTTATCCGAAATGGTGTAGGTGTACAAGTATATTGGTGGGTGCAGGAAGCAAAGGTGGCATTGTAGAAATATCATTCATTTTAAAAACCGCAAACATGGTTTCAGTTCATGCTTTACATTTCCAAAGCTTTCCTTGCCTTCTTAACTGACCACTGGAAACAACTTCAAGTTTCTCCCAAAAATGAAGATGAAGGCTGGCTTGGAAGATGAAACTAGTCCATCTGACCCGCAACAATAGAGCTTTCCTGCACCATCATCGTTGCCTACCACTGTCAACCGAACACCTAACATGCCTGGAAGTACCACACCAGGTAAAATTTTACGTATCGATAAAGTGTGTTTAGGGTTTTCTATCATCTTTCACGCAGCCAACATCATGTTAGCCTTTCTGAAATTGAGTTAATCCATAAATGAATTGTTTTATACACTGTGGAATAAGAAAAGATAGACGTGGGCATTTAGTTTTTATTTATGAAACTTCCTTACGAGTGGTCAAAAATAGATTATATTAGACGTGTTAATTGAATGGGTTTAATTGTTATTACATTATAGGTTAAGATGTTCAAGAATCAACAAAATTCATGAACTTTCTTAATAAGTGATCACTTTGGGCCAAACTCTCTAAAATTAATTTTTATTTTACCAATTTCATTTATATGAACAATGTATTCATAGCAATGGCAATAGTCAACACAGAATTATACAATCAAGATTTGCAAAGCCCAACCATTGTCTTAGGGTGGACAACACTAAGGGATTTCTATTAGTTGACTGGAGATCATCAAGTGATGTTAACTCACCATGGTCAAAGTGTATTCTTTCTAACCATATACAAAACCAATCGTCATCCGAAATCATTCCCAAAGTGGCACTCATTATACCATCAAGTGCCAAATTCAGTGACTTTCACGGTGTTTCTCAATGAATACAAAATTACGTGTAGCAGCTTGGTAAGTTACTTAACATAAAACTCAATTATTCAGTTAACCTTTATCTGTCAAATTTCTAATTTCTTTCATTTCTCACATAAATTTGTGGTTAATATTAGGATGTACCAAGCAGAATGTATTATTTCATGAAAGACAGAGGATTTGATCATTTGAATTTGGAAGACATTGCAGAATGTTGCATTGTTTACAATCACTAGAGAAAGACAACTAAAATTGGAGCAGGATGGAAAGTTTTTTGTGAAACACAGGCTTTCAAACCTGGCATGCTAATTGTCTTCAAATTTCCCGATCCAGCAGTTAACTATGTTTTATTTTGTCCATGTTTATAAATTAAGTACAATGTTATTATAAGTTTTGTAAAAATTTGTAAATTGACTATGTCCTTCGCTTAACATTAAGACTTTGTTATTTCCATTTCCATATATAATATATTTTCCTTTTACTTCATATCCAAATTAGTTTATACATAATCTTGATTCATTTTTTACTTGTATTATTTTTTTAATCATTCACTTGCTTTCAAATTTAATAATTAACAACACTGTACAACATTATGATTGTACAATCGACATGTGTATTGTAATTTTTATTTTTCCTTTTACAGTGCAAACACACAATAAGAATTACAGAATTGAATGATTTATAAAGAAAGTAAGAAACACAATTACTATAATTTGCATCTTGAACTACCATAAGCCATATTTGTCTTCTATTCAATATTCAAAAGTTGATCATTTACATTTTCAAAAAATGAATGTCTAATGGCTTCGAACCCATATTTTCTTCATTCAACTGTCAATAGTTACTAACGATCTAGTAGGCCTTAATCATCACATTGTCCATAATATATGATACCATGACAATTCTTTTTAATTAATTCGAAAGTGTATTTGTAACTGTCATACTAATGTCGTGTATTGGCTGAAAATTAATATTATATACCACATGAGCACAAATTGTTTTTATACACACTCAAATTAGTAGAAATAAACAAAAAAAAATTATATTGACGCATACAAATGACAAATTCGTAACGATTTTATACATTCATAATTCGTAACAGATTCACGAAAGGAAAATTTTCAAATTATCCAAAATGGTGTGGATGTGCAAGTATATTGGTGGGTGCAGGATGCAAAAGTGACGCTACTGAAATGTGGTTTGTAACACCCTGATATATATCTATATATTATTAGTAATTATGTTTGATGTTTGATTATTTGTTGCGTTATTTTTATCTGTAATTATTTTTAAGGAGGTTAATTTAGTTAATAGAGAGGTGTGGCTAGATAAGGATCTAACTTATCAAAGAAGCCTCTTGAGAAAGCTTCTCAAAGAAGCCACGAGGAAGCTTCTTGAGGAAGCCTCTTAATGAAGCTTCTAGAGGAAGCTACATGAGCTGCCTCGGTAAAAATGCCACCCAGCCTTCGTTAACCGTTGGATCTTCTCGAAATTTTGTCTTCAGATTCACAAGACACTTATCCACGATTTGACCGTTTGGATCTTTAGAAAGATGTCGGGAGTGTGCTTAAAGCTTCCGTTCCCGAGAGCATTACTTATTTAAGCATTTCAGCCTTTGCTTTCGTGTAGCATAGGAAAAACGCCATTTCTTCTACTTTCTTTCTTCCAAAGCCATTTCTAATGTCCCAAGCACTTTCTCCATCACCCACATCCACCATTAGCCACCACAAACCATCGTTGTTCTCCATTGAAACCCCACACCGAGAGGAACCCTTCAACCGAAGCGGAATCTTCCAACTTGGCTTGCGGTTTCGATAGAGAACGAAACCCTAATCTGACCTTTCATTTTCTTTCGAGGTAACCATGGTTCTACGCTTGTTTCTTGTTAGTTTCATCTTGTCTTTGCATCTTTTTTTGACTTTGGAACCGCCATTGCATGTCTTATGCTTCCTTTGAAAAACCTTAGAGAAAGAGACTTTGTAAACGTTATCCTTTCATGAAATGCATATTATTTTCATAACCTACACTGAACCCCGATCACATTGGCATGGTCAGAATTTCCAAATGATATTCCTTTGTAAAACCCGAAATGCTCTCAGCTCTTTCATGTAGTGATGTGGGTGTTTGACCCAGAGCACTATTACAAGCTTTGTTTTCTGAAATCCATATTAAGTCTCCTTCATTTTGGCATGGTAGAGGCTTGCATGGAATCGACGAGCAAGGACGAAAAGGAATCTTCAAGTGATGCGACGAGGAATCCACGGGGTAGCTCACGATAGGTAAGGGGAGTTTATTATAAAATTTACTGTTTTAACACCATAGTTAGGATCAGGGAACCTAGCTATGAGGATATCTGCCTGTCCCTGTTGTATGCTGATTTTTCCTCAAAGAAAATTATGTTTTAACTAATGGGATGCGATATATATATATATATATGTGTGTGTGTGTGTGTGTGTGTGTGTGTGTGTGTGTGTGTATTGTGATGAATGATATTGTTGTGGTTGTTTGATTTGTGTTGTTTGAAGACTTGTGAGTGTGAATCTCAGGCATGAAAGATATATATGTATATATGTGCGAAATGCAATTTGTTGTTGATGTTGCTATTGAGGATTTTAATTGATATGTGATGATAATGATGATATTGATTTGAGATGACGTTGTTAATAAAGACCATGTCAACATGAATTGTTATTATTGATGAATATGTGAATATAAAATGAGGTTGTTGCTGTTGTCAATAACGTCATTGAGATGAGATGATATTTATGTTGAGAATGACATGGAAATGGAATGTTGATTGATGTTGGAAATGCATTAGCATGTGCATGTTGTGTATGTTCGTGGGGGGCACTGTGCACTGACCTTCCAGGGTCTTTGGCACTAGCTTTTGGCCGCGTTCATACGTTGGATGTTGTGTATGTTCGTGGGAGGCATTGTGCGCTGACCTTCCAGGGTCTTTGGCACTAGCTTTTGACCATGAACATACGTCGTATGGAGTGAATTTATGTTGTGACAAAATCACTTCTATTTTCATAAGCAAAAATTAAGGGAGTTCTTTTTATAAAAATTGAAATTATCGAATATTAGAGTGTGGATACCGTAGCAATGAGGCGGGTCGTTACATGGTTCATTTTTTAAACCCCAAACACGGTTTCATGAATTTACTTTGCATTTCAAAACCTTATGTGCCTTCTTCACTAACCAATGGAAAAAGCATCGATAATCTACCAAAAATGAAGACAGAGCCTAGCTTGGAAGATGAAGATGGTTCGTCTCACGCGCAACGACAACGCCCTGCTCCACCAACGCCACTGCTTACCACTGTCAACTTGACAACTAACACATGTGCAACCACCACGCCTGGTAAGATTGTTGGTACCATACACTATACTTAGATTTTTATATTGTCTCTCATGGAGCTAACATGATGTTACCCTTACGATTCTTTACATTTCCTTTCTTGGTTAACAGAGTATATTCATTTTTTTATAATCATACCACTGTGGAACACAAAACACAGAACTGGACATTTAGTTTTAATCAATCAATGTGTATAGCGAGTGCAAAAAAAAAAATTATAGTGTTATGCATGTCATAGAACACAGAGTATTGAGTGTTAAACCTCACTTTCTCTACTCAATTTTCGTTCTTCAAAATACATGACTATTAAGCCATTTTATTATTCGTATCAGCATTTATATTATAACTGTTAGAAAATGATTTCTATTTTACCAATTTCATTTATATCTGCAGCGTAAATATAGATCTGCCTGTTGTCAACCACAAATGATATATTAAAAGAAAACCATATCAATCTTGTGATGTTACAACATTGGTTCATTCATGTACTTCATTTAATCTCATTTATACACATGTACTATATTATGAAAGAGTACTTGTCAATTTAATATATCAAGTTTGTTCTGTTACCTGTTGAAATTGGCTTTCCTACAAATTACCTGTGCTACAGTTTTATTAATCTAATTAAACTTATGTATTCATTAGTTCTTCTATTCATTTCTTAATATAGATAATGGTGGGCACATTGACAAGGAAAATAGATGTGCCATCTTCATTTTTATGTTAGGCTAAGAAAGGACTGCTCATTTTGATTAACATTGTATAATAGTATTAGGTACAACATTAATGTCAATTATGTTATAGCATTCAATGATAGTATTAGCTACATATTAATCTGATTAAATGTTTGTTTGTTTTTCAAGATTTAATGATGCCAAGTTTTTAAATCCATATGAAGTTTAGAATTGATGAACAATATAAGTTAACTATAACAATTGTTATCGATTGCTTATTCTATCTAGCCTGTCAATATTCTTTCTTGCCTTTTCTAATTCATGGTCAATGCTTTTCCAATATTTCTCATGTCAGTCCACACTTCTCCTACACCTTTTCTTGTGATCAAAGGTCATTCTCAACTTCCATCACATATCAGTATTGTTAGACAAGCTTTTCAGCTTTTTTGCCCTGTCTATGCT
Source organism: Glycine max (assembly GCF_000004515.6). Lineage (NCBI taxonomy): Eukaryota > Viridiplantae > Streptophyta > Magnoliopsida > Fabales > Fabaceae > Glycine > Glycine max. The sequence continues at coordinate 30,557,128 of NC_038256.2, read as the reverse complement.
CTTGCTTGACTTTTCTCTATGATCAGTGCTTTGTCTACTTCAAAAATATTTGTACTCTTTTGAGGTTGCTCAAACTGGTATGTGTTATGAAGTGCCAAGCAATACTCTTTCGAGGCTGCATTAGTATCCTGAAATGATGACACTACCTGTATAACACTCCCAGAGAGTCTCTCACTAATATTTGATAGAGCACCCTTACAAATCATAGATAAGCAAATATGTATATCAAGGTCGAAAGAAGAGTACAAAATCATGACATTTTGAGTTCAATATTGGTTTTAAAATTCAAAGTCTTGTTTTCGAAAGAAAAAAACAAAATAGTATCTCAATGCATGAGGCAACCACTACAAGTTTTCTTAGGCACAAACTATATTTTGCTAATTGTGACCTGTGATGTTGTATCAGTGACAACATCATGTTATTTTCTGCAAATTATGTCTGCTGCAGTTTTATTAATGTGATTACACTTGTGTATTCACTACTAAAAAAAGGCTTTCTACATCGGTCAATTAACATCGGTTATTGCAAAAACCGATGTTAACGAAAGCACGGTGGCAATTTTGTAAATAAATGGAGTTACTTAACATCGATTTTATAAAAACTGATGTTAACTACTTAATGTTAACATCGGTTATTTAAATAACCAATGTTAAAATGATGTTAAGATGAATATGTTAACATCAGTTTTGTAAAAACCGATGTTAACTTCGGTTTTGACGAAACCAATGTTATGGAGTTGAATTGAACATCGGTTTTTTGAGAAACCGACGTTACCTTGTTGAAGTTAACATTGGTTTTTACAAAACCGATGTTAACAGATTCATCCTAACATCGATTATCCTTAAAAAACCGATGTTGGTGTTGTTATGTTAATATGTTAAAACGTGTTGAAATTTCACAACTCGCGCGCTCGAAAACCCTGTTGCACTCTCTCTTCTCTTTCTCCTCCCACCCGAAATCTACCGGAAACCGCTCGGTCGACACCCACATTGCCCCACATTCATTTCAATACTGCCGGAAACCGCTCGTTAGAACCCACAGAACCTCTTATCGAAGAAAAGTCGAAGAAAACCCTACATTGCTGTTGGAATTGTGGGTCGAAGAAAACCCTATACTGCTCTTGGAACAACCGTGGGTGCTCAAAGCTCAAAGCTTTCTACGCTGCCAGTTAACAAGGTATGAGCTCTACCTTAGTTTGTTGCTCTTCTTATTAAGTTCTTAATCAGTGCGGTGGCATTGTCCAAAGGTTCTTATCAAATTATTGGGTCATTTTGTCCACTTGGCTAACCATATAAACATGATGTAAGAATTGTAATGTGGGGTTTCATTTTGTTGTGGCAGTTGATTGTGCTTTATGTGGTTTTCAAGCTTGACGAGAGTTACACGCCGAGCAAAGTTTCCATCCTTGCCGGTGATGGTTTTCACAACTTGAAGGTAAATTTTTATTTTATTGGTTTGGGTTTGATTGGGATGATTATGCTTAATTATTTGGTGTTTGTAGAAGCAAGGCTTCATGGTGAATGTGATTCAAAGGTGTTTTGATGATAACAATGATGACAACAAAAGATGATGAAAAAGGTGATGAACAAAAAAAGCTCAAAGATCAAAGAAGAACTCAAGTGAATCAAAGAACATCTCAAGAGAATCAAGAGTTCAAGAATCAAGAAGAATTCAAGACTCATGAAGAAAGCCTAGAATCAAGAATCAAGATTCAAGATCTCAAGAATCAAGATCAAGATTCAAGACTCAAGATTCAAGAATGAAGAAAAGACTCAATCATGATAAGTATTAAAAAGTTTTTTCAAAACTTTGAATAGCACATGGTTTTTTGACAAAACCTTTACCAAAGAGTTTTTACTCTCTGGTAATCGATTACCATACTGTTGTAATCGATTACCAGTAGCAAAATGAGTTTGAAAAAGTTTTCAAACTGAATTTACAACGTTCCAATTATTTTCAAAAGGCTGTAATCGATTACAATGCTTTGGTAATCGATTACCAGTGCCCTTGAACGTTGAAATTCAAATTTAAATGTGAAGAGTCACATCCTTTCACTCAAAACCTTTGTGTAATCGATTACACTTATTTGGTAATCGATTACCAGTGACTGTTTCTAAAAAATCAAAAGATGTAACTCTTCAAAAAGGTTTTGACTTTTTCAAATGGGTTTTAAGTTTTTCTAAAAGTTATAACTCTTCTGAATGGTCTTCTTGACCAGACGTGAAGAGTCTATAAAAGCAAGGCTTTGTTTTACATTTCAAAAATCTTGAACAATTATATCATACAATCCTTTACAAGCCTTGAATCTCTTTGAACTTCTTCTTCTTCTTTGTACCAAAAGCTTTCTGAAGTTTTCTAGTTTTCCAAACCTTGAAAACTTGTGCTATTCATCTTTTTCATTCTCTTTTCCCTTTGCCAAAAAGAATTCGCCAAGGACTAACCGCCTGAATTCTTTTTGTGTCTCTCTTCTCCCTTTTCCAAAAGAACAAAGGACTAACCACCTGAATTCTTTTGTGTCTCCCTTCTCCCTTGTCAAAGAATTCAAAACAACACAGTCTGAGAATTCTTTTGATTCTTCCCTTTCCCTAATACAAAAGTGTTCAAAGGTCTAACTGCTTGAGAATTATTTTGTATCCCCATTCACAAAGTATCAAAGGTTTAACAGCCTGAGATCTTTGTCTCAACACATTGGAGGGTACATCCTTTGTGGTACAAGTAGAGGGTACATCTACTTGGGTTTGACTGAGAACAAGAGAGGGTACATCTCTTGTGGATCAATTCTAGTTGAGGGTACATCCACTAGGTTCAAAGAGAACAAGGGAGGGTACATCCCTTGTGGATCTTTGCTTGTAAAAGGATTTTTATAAGGTTGAAAGAAATCTCAAGGACTGCAGGTCGCTTGGGGACTGAATGTATGCACGGGTTGTTGCCGAACCAGTATAAAAACTCTTGTGTGTTTGTTTCCTTCTTCCTTACTCTTTTACTTTCCGCTGTGCATTTAATTTCCGCTTTTACTTTCTGTTAAGTTTCTCTTCTACTCCTCATTCTCTTAACAATTTAGTAAAAGCCTTGAAAGAGTAATTTTTTAATTAGTAAAGGTTTAGGAATAATTAATTCAACCCCCCCTTCTTAATTATTCTGAGGCCACTCGATCCAACAGTGTTGACTTTGGGAACATTTTTAGGAGATTAAGACCGTGGAACTCGTGAAGCCAACAGGGTGGGTATATCTATCCTTGTCTGGAGCTGATCCTAGGTAAGTGCAGTGTTCTTTCTGTATCCAGTTTTTGTTGGTTTAAGTTTGTATCCAGTTTTTGTTGTTTGGAGGCGTGGATTTTTGTTGCTTTGATAGGAGGTGAAGGACAATAATTGTGAGATTGTTGTCCGTATTCGTGTTAACATGTTTGATAATGAATATACATCACGGATTAGATTCTTATTGAGCTTAATAAAGAACCATGATTACTGGTTGTTAACACTTGTTATGTTTGTTATTTTCTGATAGGGAATAGTTCTGATTTGTGGATGACATTCTATTATAGTATACTCCATGATTTGTTTCTCCCTCAGTTTTCAGCTGAATGACGTATCATGTCCTATAGTATGTGTATGTATGTCTGTCATATAAGTAACTTGGGTTGGGTAAAATGTTGATTTGAGAATACAGTACTGCCATTGGCCCTGTATGTGAAACCTGAAGATTTTGTTGTTCCTCTATTTTGCTTTCTTGAAATTCATATTGATTGCTTGGCCCATCGTAGGCAAAGTTGTGGGCTACTGCATCGATTCATGACCTTGTGTAGTTGCTTGTAGAATTGGTATTATCAGTCGTGAAACATGGACACATCATTTTCCTAATCTAAAATAATTTATTTCTTCATCACCCAACTAAGCAAACTAGACATAAGTTTCAACCTCAATTAAGCTAAGCACATGTTTCATGTTGTTGTAATGAAAAAATAGAATCTTCTGTCAGAAGATTAGCTTTAATTATATTGTCCCTGTAACGGCTGAATAGGTTAAAGTGGGTCACAACTCACAAGTTGCTCGCAAAAAGGGTGCTTAAATTATTCCAGTTTGTATAAAGTATCCAGTTTGCAGCAAATCTGTCTTTGAAATGGGTTAAAGCTACAATTTTAACACTGTTGGGATCATGGACCCACACAACATCAATGATCAACCCCTGAATACCATTGTGCCTCCTTCTATAGTCAATCAGTTTATGGAAATAAGCAGAATTTTTGTCCCCTTCCTTTAACCACTTCACTCGGGTCTTTTGCCTCAACATGGATTTATAGGCATTTGCTGCAAACCAAAGCTGCTCCTTGAGGGATTTCTTGAGCTCCACTTTAGCTTGGGACAAGGTTCTATCATGAGTACCTACCTCCAAAGCATTCAGATCCCTCTTTAAATTTTGAATCTTATTCACATTAGTAACACCATTGGAGGATGCTCTATTCTGAATCTTTGAAATGGCACCTTTGATGGCAACAAACTGTTGGAGGATGCTCTATTCTTACTTTGGTCATGGCTTAGAAGTTTTGAGAAAGATTTTACAATTCACTACAATCAATGGTCATCTAACCTTAGAGATGCTTTTGTTCTTAGTTGAGGGTAGAAATTATAGTGTAGCAGTAGCTATATTTATCTGTCTTCCAGTTTGGTTCCCTCCGAGACTGTTATGTAGTCTGTCTTGGGAACCATTCCACTGGATTCTACTGTAATCATGGTACCTCTGGTACTTGGTTTCTCTTCATATATATAATATATTATCTTTGCTGATAAAAAAAAAAGTAACACCATTGGAAAGGCTCCACTGCCTTATGCAAACTATAATGAACTTCAGCTTTTGCTTGAGAGCATAACCTCCCCAACCATGAGGGTGATAATTGCCCCATTTGAGAGCCACCATATTCTGGAAACCCTTATCCTTCAGCCACCAATCCATAATCTTGAAAGGCTTAGGCCTCCAATCAATGTTTATAGACCTCAAGAGGATAGGGCAGTAGTCAGAGAAATCCCTTTCCAACACAAACTGAGTGGTATCTGGCCATTGAGACAACCAATTATCAGATAAGAAAACCTGTCCAGCTTGCTCATGCTTCCACCATTAGGTCTGCACCAAGTGAACTTTCTCCCAATACACCTAACCTCCTCAACAGCCATATCAGAGATCCGTGAGTTAAATTCAGTAATGCTAGTGGAGTTACTCACTGACTAAGATGAACTCAGTCTCTCATGTTGGTGTCTTATCGAATTGAAGTCACCTAAGACACACCACAAGCCATCTTGATAGGAGGATTTCAGCTGCAGAAGCTGTTCCCATTGATATCTCTTCCCTTGTAAATCATAGGGAGCATATACATTAATGATGAATACCTTTTTGTTGTCTTTAATCCACCAGCCTTCCAACATTATGAAACCCCTCCCCACTACCCTCCTTTCTACCATAAAGGAATCATTATTCGAAATGCACAGCAGACCCCCAGCTACATTAGATGAGGGATCACACTCCCAAGTTACACTACTATCACCCCATAAATACAGACAAAGCTTTTTATCTATAGATTCCTTTTTGGTTTCTTGGATGCACAGGATATCAATTTTATGTGACAAGGTCAGCTTCCTAATGGCAGACCATTTGATACCGCTACCCAACCCTCTAGAATTGTATGATAGAATATTCATGAGTCAAGTTGTTCCTTTCCCATCACAGCTTGTGGTGTTGTTGATATGTCAGCCTGTTTTAATTCATTCTTCATCTTGACTATGTTACCTGAATTCTCTTCGAAAGTCATTCCCAAATCTCTGGCTACATCCCAAAAAACACTCTTCTGGGCCTCCTTATTCTGTTTGTTTGATTTGCATGGAATATTCATAATAAACACAGCAACACCAGAAGTACTGCTGGTGATTTATACATAAGTGCAATACACCTAATAACCACTCTGCAATACAAAATTAAATAACAACATTGGCCAAAGATCCCAAACTGAGTTTTAGCATAATTAATTTTCAGACCAGAGGCCATCTCAAAGCCTCTAAGCATTGCCTTCAAGACAAGAACATTCTCCCAAGAAGCCTCAATACCAGAAATGACACTCCTTAGCCTGTTTGCCAAAAGCTTGGCTATGACTTTATACATACACCCAATGAGAGAAATAGGCCTGTAATCATTTAAAGATTGAGGATGACTTGTTTTAGGAATAAGGGCCATGAAGGAAGCATTGCTGCCTCTAGGAAACCTTCCATCAAAGTCGATTTCATCTACAAATCTCCTGAATTCAGGTTTCAAAACCCTCCAAAAAGCCTTAATAAAATTGAAATTAAATCCATCGGGTGTCGGGCATTTGTCTCCACCACAATTCCAAACAGCCTCTTTAATCTCTTGGTCAGAAAAAGGGGAAGTGATCCCCTCTGTTTGATTCAGCTGTCTTAACTCCTCCCAAAGAATTCTTTTCCCAGCTAGATCACAAGGGGCATAGACATTGACTATGAAAAGTTTGTGGTCTTCACTAACCCATCTCCCATCTAAAAATAAAAAGCTATGGCCTTTAATTCTCCTTTCCACATGAAAAGTTGAATTGTTCCATAAAGAAAGTAAGCCACCAGCTGGCTGAACAGAGGGGACACTGTCCACACTGCTGATTTCATTTCCACTTCAGAGAATCTAGCAACAAGGCTTTCCTTCTACCCTTGGCCAAGGGAGGGAAACTGGACCCCATCCAGGGTTGGCCTAGAGGGATTCTGCTCTGAGAATCTATGTTTAAAATGATTGAAGACTGCAATCTTAACACTGCTAGGCTCGTGGACCCACCCACCCTCAATGAACAGACCTTGAAAAGCAGTGAAGCATAGCCATAAAGCAGCAATATGAAAAACGTATATTCGTTTGGGAACCTTTTCTTACTTACGATGAATAAATAAGAGCACACCAGAAACGTTTTTCACTGTGAAAAAGTGGGAAGCGCTTGCATTAGTTAGAATAATTTACAAAACATTAAAGGCTCAATAAACAAAAGCATATACAACTTGAAACTATGACATTGTCATTTCCTAGTGGCCACTACTACCCTCATCTCTTCTCTTAACTCTTAGCCTTTCACTTTGTCTTCTCCCAACAGATTTAAATCTCTAAAGTTCATGATTCAATATTATTATTAATAATTATTGTTTGTTTGGATCATTTTGTTTGTTTGTTTGGATCATTTTGTTTATTTGTTGTTTCTTGCATTTAAGCTTTTTATGGGCTAAAGAATAACGAAAATAGATGTTATATGCTTTTAAGAAAACTGGAATATTTGTCTGCGTCACTGTGTTAGAGAGAGAAGAGAGGGTCTAAAGAATTCATGCGCGGAATTAAAATATTTATTATTTACAATTTATAATTTTGCGTTTGAGTTTCAGTGTGAGGTCCAGGTGGTAAGTTAAGCCACATGGCAATTCATGGAAGTTGGAGAAAAGTCTAAGCAACTTTTACTAACTTTTCCCTGTCTTTCTGCGCATAATAATTCACTCTCTCTGGTCCTTGTGGTTCTGTGTTCCCATTTAAATCATGAGTCCCATATCCAGTAACACCTCTTTCTTGTTTTCTACTCTGTTATTGTCTATAATTGAAATATAGTATAATTGTTTTTTTCTTCTTCTTAAAATTTGAACCGGCGCTATCATTCTTTGAATGCCATCATCTACCTTTAATGATTCACATCTAAATTGGTCCCTGTTTAATTAAATTAATTAGTTATTGCTTTAGTTTGACTCAATAGAAGTATGATATGTATTCTTAAAAAATTGTCCATGAGCTGTTTGATAGAATGACTTTGATAGAATGATTGAGAATGAATTGAAATTTTCTTGCAAAGTTGTATTCGGAACTTATTTTTCTTACAAATCAAACTTGGTACTTTGAAATCAGTGTAGTTTGTGTTGAATGTGATAGAAAGGATTCAGAGGTAATGTCTTTGGAAGAAGACAAATGAACAGTATAGGATGAACATAGGAGATCCTCATTTGCAAATTTTATAATTTTCATGTAACCGACTGCTACCTCCTATAACAGGTCATCAGTGGTTCCTGACCTATGCATCAGACTTTAACTACTTCACCATAGCCAACATTGTGCATTGAGAGGGGTCTTTTCCTCATTTTGTGGCAAAAGGTGCACATTGCTGAAAAAGGCTTTAAATACACTCTTAGTATAATGTCTTTTGAGAGTCATATTGTTGATAAAAGGCTTTAAATACACTGTGGCTAATTTCTGTATGGTTTATTTTAGGGTTATCATTTACTACTGCTAATTGGCGTTGCTGTGGAAGCGCTTTGATTATATCTTTGAAGCCTCAAACTCAGGTATTTAAATCTTTGATTCGAAAACTAATTTGAAATTGTTGTTGTATGCATTACTGGTATATTTGTAACTTATGCTATGCCTGTCTACATGACCTTTCTTTCATTGGACTGATATGTTCATGCCTCTCTACATGACCTTTCTTTCATTGGACTGATATCTTTGAAGTATTTACTGTGATTTAAAATCTCAGAACTTGTTCATTGTTAGTGTTCAATGTTTTTGTAATTTTATCTGCTGCCCTTCTCTATATATATGTTGTGACTGCCACTGCCCTTCTCTCTCTCTTGTATTATCTTTTTTTTATCAGCAAAATTATAATTTGTATTAATAACTGTGAGTACCAGAGGTACTAAATATACAAGGTAGAAACCAGCAGACTAGCAGAACCATAGGTCCTATGAATCAGGTGCCAATCTAAATAGAATACAATAACCCTGCACTGCTACCCTAATCAAAAAATGTTGTTGATAAATTACTAGACCAATAGTTGTAGGACTGGGCAAAGCCTTTCTCCAGTTGTCTTCTCCGCAAATTCCCTTTAGTTGGGATTCTATCTTTGATCAATCGCCAAGCAAATGTTGTTGGTTTTAAAGGGATTTTGAGCTGCCATAGGTCCTCTAAAGCCTCATCCACAGTCTGATCTGCTGCTCCTTCTAGTAGCATACAGTATGCGCTCCTTGTAGAAAACTGGCCATTAGGTTCTGGTTTCCAAACCCAGCAGTCTGATGTCTAACGATCAATATGACCCCGTGAGATATCATCCAAGAAATTGGCTGTCGCTTGCACCTCATTATCAAAAAGGTGTCTTCTCTCCATTCAAGCTTCCATTCCCAAACATTTGTAGAGTGACATCCCATATCATGAATAAGCTTTAGTTGTTGACAGGATATGTTATACAATCTGGGATATTTCGCCCTTAAAGGTTCCTATTCCATGAGCTAGCAGTCCCATTTAACCCATGCAATTTTCTTCTGATCAAGGGCACCACCCCATAGGAACCTCCTCTGGATTTGAACAGGAATTTCCGCTACCCTGTTAGGAATTCTGAAAAAAAAAAGAGATAGAAAATAGGAATAGAGGTTAAAGTTGCTTTTATGAGGGTCACTCTTCCCCCATAAGATAGATGTCTCTGCTTCCACCTAGACAATTTAGATTCAGTCTTTCTTAGGATTGGATCCCATAACCCACAGCGCCTTGGATTAGCCTCGATTGGTATTCCCAAATAAGAGAAAGGCAGAGGCATGATTCTGCAATTCAGATAACTGGCAGCCTGCAATTTCCATTGTTCAGATTGGCCCAACACCCCAAAGCTGCTCTTCCCATAATTTATTTTAAGTCCTGATGACAATTCAAAAGCCCTCAAAATCAATTTGATAGTCTTAACATTTTTCATAGTAGCCTCCCCAAAGAACATAGTTTCTTGAAAAGAGGTGCCATTCAAAACTGGTCTGCTGCTCATAGTTTCTTGAAATCCCTGCTGGAAAGCTACAAACTTCGATGGGAGTTAATCACCAGGTGAAAATATCGAGATATCTGGCCCCCTCCTTAATCCAACGCGATCTCGCCTTCTGCCTCATTAAAGACTCGTGAGCTTGGGCTACTGACCAAAGATCTTGTTGTAGCTTCTTCCTTTTCATATTTTCTTGGGAAGTCAGTTGCCTGTGTTCAGCTTCAGATTCAAGCTTGTTAAGCTCAGCTTCTAACTTCTGGACCCTTTTAACAGTGCATCGCTTCGCGTGCATCTTCAACACACACACAAACACACATACACAGCCACACATCCACATACACACACAACCATACACATACACACACACACACACACACACACACACACACACACAGAAACACACACACAGAAACAAACCA